>NC_134818.1:30752859-30762859 GCF_046742065.1 Oratosquilla oratoria
AAAGTGCATTGTGGTTGATATATATATATATATATATATATATATATATATATATATATATATATATATATACACATGCACACACACACACACACACATACACTGTAAGCTGTTGAATTTTTCGGCTCTGCTGTGTGTTTGGTGAGAGAACGATGGGGCTGTCTGCGAGTGGGTATCTATCATAAGTGTTTCTCCACAGGGGTGAGTAAATATCCTGCAGAAGTTATGTCCGATGCGGGTGGGGGAAGAGTATATATCAATGCCGGGGGCATCGCCAGCTGTAATTCTTGTGTGTGTGTGTGTGTGCACATTCACACATGCATTCACACACGAAAATATATATATATATATATATGTATATATA
This sequence comes from Oratosquilla oratoria, assembly GCF_046742065.1. Lineage (NCBI taxonomy): Eukaryota > Metazoa > Arthropoda > Malacostraca > Stomatopoda > Squillidae > Oratosquilla > Oratosquilla oratoria. The sequence continues at coordinate 30,753,224 of NC_134818.1, forward strand.
TATATATATGTATGTATATATATGTGTATATAATATGTATGTATATAATATGTATGTATATATATGTGTATATAATATGTATGTATAATATGTATGTATATATATGTCTATATAATATGTATGTATATATATATGTGTGTATATAATATGTATGTATATATATATGTGTGTATATAATATGTATGTATATATATATATATATGTGTGTGTATATAATATGTATGTGTATATATGTATGTATATATATATATATATATATATGTGTGTGTGTATATAATATGTATGTATATATATGTATATATGTATGTGTATATATATATATATATGTGTGTGTGTGTGTATATAATGTGTATGTGTATGTATATATATATATATATATATATGTGTGTGTGTGTGTGTGTGTGTGTGTATAATATGTATGTATATATATGTGTATATGTATGTATATATATGTGTGTGTATATAATATGTACGTATATATGTGTGTATGTATATATATATATATGTGTGTGTATATGTGTTTATATATATATGTATATAATATGTATATATGTGTGTGTGTGTGTGTGTAATATATACCAAAAGCTTTTTCCCCTACACGGGGGGTAGCCAAAAAGAAAAAGGCATAGAAACCACTTCCACCCATCCCATTTCCTATATATTCCACTCCCCTCCACCCTCCTCCCTCTTATCTTGGCACCTCCTGGATGACGGGTCATCCCTGCATCCTGTCCACTGTCCTGGATCAGAAGCAGTGTCGCAAGACAGAGCACATTCACAGCAAGGCCGCTTCATAAATTCGGCGACCCCCCCCCCCATGCAGAAAAGGAGAAGACGTGGAGAAATCCCTTTGGTCTACGTCAAATTTTATCTCGTACATACTTCACACACCCCACATCCCCTCATGCATCACAGCATCAACTATACACAACCCCTCGCCATTCATATATATATACATATATATATATATATATATATATATATATATATATATATATAATTGTGTTTGTAATTAAACTGTTATTAACCCTTCCGGATAAGTTCAAAGCTCATATATTGCCTGATATCTGGGTAATGCTGTGACCTTTCATACACACATACAGCACACACACACACACACACACACACACACACACACACACACACACACACACACAAACAAACGTATAATCAATTTGTTTGCGTGTTTGTGCATGTGTTTGTGTGTGCATGTGTATACCAATATAGGTTTTACATGGATTGGATCACAGTTATTCCATCGTGGTATTTATTTACTTTTTATATGGACCTTGTAGCATGAATGCTCGGGGTAACGTCACCCTTCTCCAACAAGAGACCATAAGGCCTACGTTAGGCAGTTCCTCTTACCACCTTTCATCCCCATCCAGAATGTTGTCTAATCTTCTTTTAAAACTGACAATAGTTTCAGCGCTCGCCACAGGGTTACTAAGTCAATTTCATTCGTTAACCACTCTATTGGTAAACTAGCTCTTGCCTATTTCCTTCTTAAATCTAAATTTGTACCAGCGTGCTTTGTCGGACCTGATATTTGTCAGGCAATCCCCCTCTCCGTGTTCCACCCAGCTGTAAAGCGGGCCCTACACGATCAATACTATTGCGCAATATTCCGTATTGTACAATGTTATTGACGGTGTTGGGATGGTATTGAAGAGGCACGCGTGTTTTGCCCATACATTTTAGGTTTTCAGTATACTGTGTCATTCTTCAGTAGTTTTACTGCACCGCCAATAATATTGCACATTACTGAATATTGCACAATTATTCTAATTGTGTAGGGACCGCTTTAAGTAGCAAGAAGGGAAAAACCCAAGGAAGAATTGTCATGTAGTGAAGCGAGGGTGTATTTACAGTTAACGTTATTTGACTCAACGAGTTTAAGTGAATGAGTATGTGTCACAAAATAACAAATGTATATAAGAACAGATGAGTGGAAGGGGGAGGAAGAAGAGGAGGGGAACGAGGTCAGGGTTCTCAAGGTGGGTTAAGTTAAACCTGAACGAGTAGATGTTACAAGATAACACACACACACACACACACACACACACACACACACACACACATATATATATATATATATATATATATATATATATATATATATATAAGAACCAGTGGAAGAGGGGGGAGTTGGGAGGAGGAAGAGGAGGTGGCAGCGAAGAACAAGGTCAGGGTGGTTCTCAAGGTGGGTTAAGTTAAACGGGAACGAATGTAAACCGATCTTGTTGACCATAGGTGGTAAACACTTGAAAAGCGGCTGGCTCGTCTGGGGAGGTCGGCTGAAGTGGGCGTTTCCCCCTTTTCAAGATGTTTCCTGTGGGGTGGGAGGGAGGGAGGGAGGGAAATGTCCCTACTTCAGCACGGCGGGCGACTTCATATGTTTTATTCTTCCTGAAGCCAGGTATATGGGCCGAGCCGAGGCTTCAGGTGGGTGTTTGTATGAAAGGTGTGCAATGTCTTTTCAGTTAATAACATCAGTCTTATGGTGTACTATAGATTTTTTATTTTTCGGCCCTTCCACCCCCCCCCCCTTATACCCCCTCTATCGCTCGACCCCTCCCATTTTCGCCTTCAGGGTCATTTGTTCCTCTCCTTCGCCTTCTTCCTCTTCCCTCTTTAATCACTAACCTCCCTTTTTATCTAATGTTGCTATTACACAACACGTTCATGACGGTCAAATCCCCCGGATGTAAATAAACTGTGTTTCTCGCTTTATTGCAGATCGTAATTTTGTTACTAACTTGAACGATATCAACAAGGAAAGTTTGAAATTTTGCACACTGTGAGAGTACTCCTAAAAAGATAAGCCACCAAAATATTTTTCGAATCTATACGATATTTTCTAAGTTATAGGCATTTATGTGTTTTGGAGTCATTCACTGTTTCTCGCTTTATTGCAGGTTTGTAAAAATACAATATAAAGGTATTGAAATCCCAATTTAGCTTAACAGGTTTATTTAATACAATAAATTAAATCATAAGTAACAAAATTAATGACATGTAAGGAAGAATTCACTAGATATATTCCACAAAATCAAATCATTTATCAACATAACTCCCATTCCTTGAAATTACCCTCAGCAGTCTGCTATCAACAGATGAAGTCAATCTCTTGATTTGAGAAGGTTTTATGGTACTAGCAACGGCAACAATTTTATTCCAGAGGGCATCTTTTGAGGTAAACTGTTGTCCTCCCTCATAAACCTCCCTCTTCAAAATTGACCAAAGCTGCTCAATCGGGTTTAAGTCAGGAGAACAAGGCGGCCAAGTCATGAGAGTCTCTCCCTTGATGCCCAGAGATGCGAAGAAGGAAGTCGTGGCCTTTGCTGCATGAGATGGAGCATTGTCGTGCATAAAAATTAGCTGACGTCGACGAAGTAAAGGCAGGTCGTACAACCAAGGGAACAAATGCTCATCCAAAAACGATATGTATACTTGGCTTGTGAGCTTCACACCTTCTGGCACTCGGAAAGGTCCAACCAATGTATCTCCTATGATACCCACCCAAAACATAACTCCCCCACCTCCTTGTTGGCGACGAACCCGATGTGGGATAGCAGCTCCAATAGGACTCCAAACTTTAGCCCATCCATCCGGACCATCAAGTGTGGCTCTGGCTTCATCTGTGAATAAGACCTGTTGAAAGTTTGTTTTCATGTATTTTTCTGCCCACGCAATATGTTTTTCCTTGTGAGTTCTGTTCAAGGGAGGTCTGGAAATGGGCTTCACGTTCCTGGCCATCTCATTCAAGACACTGCATCTGGTCTTTCTGGACATCGGATCAACGCCAGCTTGTGCAAAAATGGAGGCGCTGGTGCCATTGGGTTCCCTATTGACCTGCCTGCGTATTTTTCGCATATCACGAGGGAAAATGCTTCTTCTGGTGCCCTTATCTTTCCTTGGTGTGGTGCTGGGCTTCTGCACAAAAGAAGCCAAGGTTCTCTTGTCCCTTCCCAGTTCCTTGGCTAAATCCAGAAGGGTCAGACCTTCTGCAAGGCCTGCTACAATCCTTTGCTTTTCAGTAGCAGTCAATCGTACATTTCTGGGCATTTTCACAAACCTGCAATAAAGCGAGAAACAGTGAATATGACTCCAAAAAGACATAAATGCCTATAACTTAGAAAATATCGTATAGATTTGAAAAATATTTTGGTGGCTTACCTTTTTAGAAGTACTCTCACAGTGTGCAAAATTTCAAACTTTTATTGTTGATATCATTCAAGTTATTAACAAAATTACGATCTGCAATAAAGCGAGAAACACAGTTTAGTCTTACGTTAACCAGTAATATGATAAACCATAATAGCAATGATAATAAATAAAGGAATAATAAGGTCTTCATAAAATTTAGAATATTTGAAGTTCTTCATATGACGTTCACAGCACGTCCATAACCGAATAAAATCGTTTGGTATTAGCCAGAAGAGAATGTACAAGGTGTGCCACCATGCCAAGCGGAATTGGCAAAAGGGAGGTGTAATTCCAGATTAGGTGTATTTTTGTCTCGCTTGACGCCAGGCGTTTTTATTCACTTAAGGGGGGAAATTGTGTGTACTTGGTGTCATTGTAGTTCTGGATGTGGCCTCCTCGGCTTTGCAAGATCCCCTTCGGCGTCAAGTAGAATAAAGTGTGCTGCACTGGTGGCAGAATCTGCTTCACCCCTCAACCACTAATCCTCATCTCTCCCCTCCTTCCCCTCGTGTTTTTTTTTTTTTTTTTTTTTCTTTTCGTAAGGAAGCCTCGACTCCCTTAATACTCGTCCTTTCTCTCTCTCTCTCCTCTCTCTCCTCTCTCACTCTCTCTCTCTCTCTCTCCCTCTCTCTCTCTCTCTCTCCCTCTCTCTCTCTCTCCCTCTCTCTCTCTCCCCGCGAGGTTTTCCAAAATATAGAAGTCCTGGTAAACTATAGTCCAATAAAGATAAGCAACAAATCTCTATCTACATATACCTCGCGCGCGCGCGTACACGTTCATACAAACACATATACACACATACTCGTGCGCGCGCGCGCACATACACATACACAAGCACCCGCACACACACGTACACAAGCACCTGCACATAAGCACCTACACACAGGCGCACACACACACACACACACACACACACACACACACACACACACACACACACACACGTACACACTCACTCACACTCACTCACACTCACTCACACGCTCACAGGCACACACACATACACACACACACACGGACACAGACACACCTTCCCAGCGTGGTTTCGTGAATGTCAAGTGGTGACTCAGCCTCTAAAGGGCACTTGGTACCAACAGCAAAGGAGGAGGTAGCCAAGGGTCCGAATCCGCTTCAAAGCCTCGAAGCCTTCGATGAAATGTGTTCATCTCCTCTGTATATCCGTTTCGAAGCCTCAACCGTTTAGGTTCATTGAAACTTCGAACCCGCTTCAAACCTTTTAGTCGTGTCCTGGGGGGGATTTGAACCGGTTTCGGATCTTCTTTATGAAGGTGGAGTTAATCGTTTTCGAGTCTTCTGTGCGTTATGAGATTCGTCAAGTCGTTTGTTTCGAACCTTATGAAAGGGTGAGATTGTCATGTGGGTCTGTTACTGATGGAATTGGATTCTTAACCTTGTAAGCCGTTGGGATCCGATCCCGACTCTGCCCTGTTTACACTTGCGATTTGAACCGCGCGGAAACCGCGACATTACTGCATAATCAAGGAAAAATGGCGTGGTTGTGTGTGAACGTCTCCATTGACTTACAATATAACCGTGGTGGTTGAAACCGCTAGTGTGAACAGGGCATTAGGTTTGGATTTGATCCCAAATTGCTTCGTTGTGATGGCCACTTTGAGCAAATTATATATATATATTTTTTTTTATTTTTTTATTTATTAGATTTATTACAATACCTTTGCTTGCAGTAATTATGCACGTGTTGATTTTCTTCATTCATTTGTATAGTTCATTGCTAATCTACTATAGTAAAGTAGTAGACTCTGTCTGTTTTATTACGAACTCCTCCTAGGGTTCTGCAGATAGACTCCCATAACCATATATATTCTGATACCCTATCCCTCCAGGTACTTGGATAACTATATTTCATCCCCCCACCCCCAAAATAAAAAATAAAAAAATAAATATTTTGGTCAGGGTTAAGGGTTAAAGTTAGGTGGGTTATGGTTAGGCGAGTGATCATTCACGAACTACTCCTAGGTTTTTGCAGATAGACCCCTATAATCATATATATTCTGAAACCTTATAACTCAAGGTACTTGGAAAACAATCATTTGTCTGTCTGTTTATTTGTTTGTTCAGGAACTCCTAGGTTTTTGCACATAGACCCCCATAACCATATATATTCTGATACTGTATTACTTCAGGTACTTGGATAACTATATTTCATTAAAAAAAATTGGTTAGGGTTAAAGGTTAAAGTTAGGTGGGCCATGGTTAGGTTAGAGATTATTCACGAACTCCTAGGTTTTTGCAGATAGACCCTTATAACCATATATATTCTGAAACCTTATAACCCAAGGTACTTTGATCACTATCTTTCATTTGTCTGTCAAATTGTTTGTTCACGAACTCCTAGGGTTTTGCAGATAGACCCCCATAACCATATATATTCTGATACCCTATCACTCCAGGTATTTGGATATCTATTTCATTTAAAAATATATATATATTTTGGTTAGGATTAAGGGTTAAAGTTAGGTGGGGTATGGTTAGGTTAGGGATGAGTCAAGAACTCTCAGCAACGCGCGGGTAATTTGGCTAGTTATCTGATAATTATCTCGTTCTATGTAAATGTATGTATTAGCTTAAGTTGTATCCAAACATATGTCTGGTCACATGTTTTGAGTTAGATTTGATAACATTGACACATCATCAATTCTCCACTACGATTTTTTCCTGGAACACCACACTTCCCAACCACTCCGTCTATTGGTTCATTTCCTACTCTAGCATTAAGATCTCCTAATACCACTACATTGACATTTCTCCCTAAACCCTCTATGCATTCATTTAAATCTTTACAAAAAGCCTCCCTTTCCTCTACATTTTTCTCACTACCAGGCCCATATGCACTTACAAAAACCCACGTCTCCCTTCCCAGTTTCACCTTCATCCACATAAACCTTGAAGAAACCTCCCACTCCACCACACGTTTACCTCTCTCTTCACTTACTAGTACAGTATATCCACCCCTTCTCTTCCTCATCCTATCTTCAATCCACACCCTCCCAACTACACTCCCAAACTCAAACTCGTCCCTCCCTTTCAACTTAGTTTCATTCAATGCCAACACATCCATCTTTCTTCTCACAAACATACTGCCTATCTTTTCCCTTTAACTCTCATCTGTACCACATCCACACGCACATTAAAAGGCCCAAACATAAGTATTCTGCTTGGAAAGCACCTCCCAGACCCTCTAATGCCTCTTTTCTTCAGAAATGTCCCTTTTGGGGCTATAGAGTAGGATGCCTAGCCCTGTCCCCGTCCCGTTTTTGACGCCTTTTATTAATAAAGTGGGAACACTGTGGCGGTATTCTCCCCACCACCAGGATTCGGTGAAAAACAATGATCATTCAGAGAAGTGGTACAGGACAGTATGAGAAGCGGGTAGGGCAGCGTAACGGAGGGACAGTCGCAGTAAAATACATATACAGTATATACCTGTGTGTGTGTGCATTTTTTCTACTGTAATTTTTCTAAATAGCCGAATGTCAACAAATACTTCATACTCTATAATGTAAGGTAAATACAAATTTCAACACCATTCTTTATTATTGCATTAATAACGTATTTGTCATAATGGGATCTGCAAGACTGGTCGTTTCCGCCATAGTACTACGGGTTCCAAGGGCTGAATAAAATTGCTTGGCGTCATCTTATTTGACGTAGACATACACGTACAAACGAGGGCGACGTCATTCTCTGTGGCAGACCCGCAACATGATGGAAAGAAAAGAAATCGTCCGGTCAGGAGTTTTGCGAAATGTAGGGTTACTGTGTTTGTGCTACATCTTTCTACATTCATTCCTTTGTAGTGTACACATACAGATATACACACACGCACGCATGGACACACACAGACCCATAGGCGCGCGCGCGCACACACACACACACACACACACACACACACACACACACACACACACACACACATACACATTGCAACACACACACATTGCAACACACACATTCCAACACACACACACACACACATACACATTGCAACACACACATTCCAACACACACACACACATACACATTGCAACACACACATTCCAACACACACACACACACACACACACACACACACACACACACACACACACACACACACACACACACACACATTCATTCCAACACATACACGCGCGCGCGCGTTCCCCTGTGCCCATAGTCATCGACAAGTCTTCAGTGTTGGCGAGGAAATCCGTGTCTTCGCAAGAAACTTTTGCATCTGGCGACAGAGGGAGTGGTAGGAAGGAGGAGGTGGAGGTGATGGGGTTGTGGTTGGGGTGGAGAAGGGTTTCGGATCCGTGCTGAAGAACATAATGAAGGAGACTGCAAGAGACCATAAAGCCTTCACTACGCAGTTCCATGTCCCTGGCCACCTATCATCCTCATCCATAAAGTTATCTCATCTTCTTAAAACAACCAATAGTTTCAGCGCTCACTACTACATGGTTACTAAGTCTATTTCATTCGTTAACCACTCTATTGGTAAACCATTTCTTTCCATTTCATTCATAGAATATAGAATTGTCCATTTTAAATCCATTACTGTGAGTCTTGCCCTGCTGGGGAAGTACAGTAGTTTTGTACATGAGAAGGGGGACTGTTGGAGTGAAGGGAGTTGCAAATGATTAGGAAGTAGGGGGGTGAAGGGATGTTATGCCCTTCAGAAACGAGGGTGAGTTAGTGATGATTAAAATCCCTTAACGGTGGACAGAATGAAGAGAAACGAAGGGAAGGCTTTGGTAATGAAGAGAAAAAGAGAAGAAAGAAGGGGCAATGAAGGAGTTAGTCTGTATAGATGGAGATGATGTATTAGTGGAGAAGGGGTGGAAATGATGTAGGAGCGTTGGTGAAATGAAGAAGTTGGTGGAGATGAAGATGAAATGTGGAGAATAGGAATCGTATCCATAGAAAAATAAACGAGTGAAAAATAACAAAGATTATTCGGTTTAACGTCGCAAATTCCTCCTATCGGAAGGCTAGGACGGTGCCCCTGACAGAGGACTTTGTAGCGTGGAATTTAATGAAACGTGCCCTTGGTCCAACTCGCTGGCTGCAGGTTTCGAACTGCCGTTACCTCGACCTCTGCCGCAAGTAGCGACGCTCTAACCCAATAGTAATGATACAAAAGTATAGTAAATAACCTTTAGCTAAAAATGAAAACAAAATTAGATTTTTGAAAGACTTACAAAGTTACTTTTACGTAAGAAAAAATTATTTTATCTTTCTTGGAAGATTTCCATTGTTGCTGCTTCTACTCGACGTCCCGCAAAGACTTCATTAAAAAAAATCCGCAACTGTAATTATTAATCTAGAAAAATGCACAATGGAATTTTATAATGAAAATATTTTGAAAAAAAAAACAAGACGAGCAGTCTCTTACTATCTGTA
>NC_134818.1:30765359-30785359 GCF_046742065.1 Oratosquilla oratoria
TAAAAATGTTGTGGATAACTTTGATAGCACTTTTAGTATCCAGGAATAAAATTGTGATTTTAAGAGTGATTCTTAACTCTAAAATTGTTTATGAGTAAGGCTGCAAGTCATTTGATGGACTTATAATGGGGGAGAGGAAAATTGTGGGAGGAGATGGGGGAATGATATGGGGAGGAAGCTGGGGAAGGAGAGGAATGCAGAAGAGAAATGGGAGGAAACGGGATTTTTTTTATATGAACGTAAATTTAGTTAAGGTGGCGGCACACTAGGCATTTCTCGATAGCATGCTATTTGCTTTTGCTACTCAGTTTGAGTAGCAATTATTTCAGTGATTTTTTTTTTTTTTTTCAAATGTCAAATTACTCTTGCGTCATATAGTAAGAAGCTGAATGATAAACTAAGAAGTTAAACCTAGAATATAAATGTTAGACATATTGTTGAGATGTTCTTACGGAAGCCAAGAATATTGTAACCCAAGTCATTTCTACTCTTAAGTATCAAAAGCAACTAGCTTGCTCGTCAAATGTGATGCCACCTTGAGTTTATCGAATCTCGATAAAATTATCAGGCGTTCATCGCTTCCTCCTATTCTTCCTCTTCTTCTTTTTCATCCTCTTTGTCTTCTTCCTCTTCTTCGTCATTTGTGTCTTCTTCCTCTACGTCTTTTGCCTCTTCTTCTTTTTCTGTCCTCTTCGTCTTTTTCTCTCTTTGCGTCTTCATCGTCTTCTGTTTCTTCTTCCTCTCGTTCTTTTTCTTCCTCTACTTCTTCTTCCTCTCGTTCCTCTTATGAGTCTTCTTCCTCTTATGAGTCTTCTTCCTCCTCTGCGTCATATTCCTCTTCGTCGTCTTCCTCGCGTTCGTTTTCTTCCTCTTCATCATCGTCTTGGTCTTCTTCCTCTTCGTCTTCCACCTCTTCCTCGTCTTCTTCCTCGTCTTCTATCTGACCCTAATCTTCTTCTTTCTCTTCGTCGTCTTCTTCCTCTTCGTCTTCCACCTTTTCCTAGTCTTCCTCTTCTTCGTCTTCCACCTCTTCCTAGTCTTCTTCCTCGCCTTCCATCTGATCCTAATCTTCTTCTTTCTCTTCGTCGTCTTCTTCCTCTTCGTCGTCTTCTTCCTCTTCGTCTTCCACCTCTTCCTCTTCTTCGCCTTGCTCTTCTTCCTCCTCATACTTGTTGCTCTAAGTCATCCTTTACTTTTTTCTTCGTCTTCTTCCTTTCCGTCTTCGTCGTCTTCCTCTTCCTCTTTTTCTTTTTTCTATTTTCTTCGTCTTTGCCTTCGTCTTCTTCCTCTTCTTCGTTCACCGGAACGACGTCCTTCACAGATTTTATGCTGGGCGAGCGCCAGCTGCCTGAGGTGCGAGTGGGGCTTAATATACGAGAAGTGTCCGACATGGAGGAGCGGGTGGAGGAGATTAGAGTGGTGATGGATGGAGGAGGAGGAGGAGGAGGAGGAGTGAAGTGCGAGGCTTGTTGGAGAGGAGAGGAGAAGACACCGGGATGAAGTAGGGGGGGAGGGGTGAAGGAAGAAGGAGGAGGAGGAAGGGGAGGTTGTGTTGGGGGAAGGGGGAGGATGAAAAGGCGGAGAAAAGAGAATTTGAAAATAGGATTTCGGAAAGAATAGGGAAAGAAAGAGAAGCGGGGTATATGAAAAAATAGGAGAGAATATTAGGAAGGCGAGGAGGGAAAAATAGTCTAAAGAATTGCAAAGATTGGGAAGGGAAGGAAGGTAAGGAAGTAGAAAGGAAAGTAAAAGGTGAACATAGATAACGGGGAGGTTGTGTTTAGGAAAGAGAAAATGGGGAACGAGGCAGAAGAGAATAAATGTGAATATAGATGTGGACGAATACAGATATAGAGAATGTTAAGGTGGTGATGAGAAATAAGGACAGTTTAGAGAATGAAGATTGGAAGGTGGAGGGGAAGAAGGAGGGAATGAAAGGAAGAGGGGGAAGGTCGTGGGTGAAGAGGAGGAGGAGAAAGAAGAAGATAAACGGGAAGGGATAAAGCAGACGGATAAAGATGAAGATGTTGGAAAGGAAAGGAGGAAAGGGGAAAGAATTGATAAGGAAGAGAGGGAGAAAGATGAAGGGGAAGGAGGAGACCAAGGACAGAAGAATAGGAAGAGGAGGTAAGGAGGGGAAAAGGAAAGTGGGAAGTAGGTAAGGCCAGAGAAGGGGGGAAAGAGGGCCAAGGTTTGGGACTATGGTGGGGAGGTTGCGGGGGGGGAGAGTGGGCAGCGAGCCTTGACAGCTGGTTTACGATGAAGATTTCGTGTCACATCGTCTCGGTTCCTGCAGAACCGACGGCGAAGTGTGCATGAGTCATTCTTCGGGATATCTTTCCGCTTCCCTTCCCCCCTTCCTCCTTCCTACTCCCTTCCCTCCGTTCCCCTTCCTACTCCCTTCCCTCCGTCCCCCTTCCTCTTTCCTACTCCCTTCCCTCCGTCCCTCTTCCCTCCGTCCCTCTTCCCTCCGCCCCTCTTCCCTCCGCCCCTCTTCCTTCCATCTCCCTTCCGCCCCCCTTCCTCTTTCCATCTGCCCCCCTTCCCGTCCCCCTTCCATCTGTCCATTCTTCCCTTCTCTCCGTCCCCCCCCCCTTCCCCTTTCGCTCCGTCCCCCTTTTCATTCCCCCTTCGCTCCGTCACCCCCTTCTTTTCCCCTTTCGTTCCGTCCCCCTTCCCCTTTCCACCTTCCTTTCGCCCTCCCCTTCTCCCTTCCCTTCCCTTCTCTTCCCATCCCCCTTCCTCCATCCCTTCCTCCATCCCTTCCCCCTTCTCATCCTCTTCCTTTCCCCCCGTCTCTTCCCCCTTCCCTTCTCCCTTCCCTTCCCCCTTCCCTTCTCCCTTCCCTTCCCCCCTTCTCATCCCCCTTCCCATCCACTTTCCCTTCCCATCCTCCTTCCTATCCCACTTCCCATCCTCCTTCGCTTCTCCCCTCTCTTCCTCCGTCCCTTCCCCTTTCCCATCCCCCTTCCCATCCCCCTTCCCTCCTTCCCTTCCCCCCTTCCCTTCCCCCTTCCCTTCCCCCTTCCCCCCTTCCCTTCCCCCCTTCCCTTCCCCCTTCCCTTCCCCCTTCCCTTCCCCCTTCCCTTCCCCCTTCCCTTCCCCCTTCCCTTCCCCATCCCTTCCCCTCTCCCTTGCCCTGGCAGGCTGGAAGAACCTGGAAGGGAAGGCCCGTGGCCGGGGAAGCGTGCGTCGTTCCTCTTCGGGAGTTTGAAAACGAGACTGCGGACGAAGGAGCCTCGGGTCGGGTGGCTGGGTCCTGACAGCTACTTTGCAGTAAAGAGATTATGAAGAATAACTACAATGCATGCAAGTAGCGAGGGGAGCGTAGTCTTAGCTCAAGCGCAAACTGAGACGCAGGCGACGCAGCACAGGACATAGAGTTCCTGTTACTGAATTGAAGCACAGTTTGAACTTCTCTCTTACTTGAGATGCTGAGGTATTAGTACATATAGAAGCATTTCAAGTGTGAGAGAAGTTCAAACTGTACTTCAGTTCAGTAACAGGAAGTCTGCCTTTGCCCTGTGCTGCGTTGCCTGTGTCGCCTGCGTCGCCTGCGTCTCAGTTTGCGCTTAGGCTTGGAGAGACCAAAACAGATGGAAAATGATCGTAAAATTATTTACCATGTGTAAATTCATATCTGAAATAAGGTGTGTATGGACATGTCATGGCAGAAGGGACAATAAGCGGTGATTATACTGTACAACCAGATTCCAAAATTCGACGACAAATGTAAGAATACATATATTCGTAAATAGATGGCGCGCGCGCGCGCACACACACACGCACACACACACACACACACACACACACACACACACACACACACACACACACACACACACACACACACACACACACACGACTCTCTAGGACAAAGAGTTCGGTGTGTGTGTGAGTGGGTGTGTAAGGTCACAGAATTGCCCATACATCGGGCCATTTATGAGTTCTGAGCTCTCATCTGGTAGGGTAATAGCTGTCCATCACATGATGTAAGACCATGGTGAATCTCGCAGTTCGCGTGCAAAAGGCAAATGTGAATAATGACGTGACGCAATGTTGCAAAAAGGAAACCCGTCTCGTGCGGTGCGATTCGCCTTCAGGTGGGGGACCACGCCCCCCTCAAGGTTGTCGGCGAACTTTGGAATCTCGCCTTCGGGGGTTAATTGAGGGAATTCCCACGCCCTTGGAGGAGATGTAGTTCTTGGTGCACGAAGACGGCCGAGGGGGGGGGGGTCTGCTTAAACTCTCACACCTCCCCCCCCCCCCGGACCTTTAGGGGGAGACATTGAGGGGACGACGGTCATCTGAGATGAAAGGTGTTGCCTGGTGGCCGAAGGAAGAAAGTTTTTGATATATGGCCGTGTAGTGAAAGGGTTGACAGATTTGCCACGTTGATTTTTCTGTCTTTCTAGCTCTCTCTCACCCTCACTCTCTCATCACTCTCACCCTCTCACTCACTACTCTCACCCTCTCACTCACCACTCTCACCACTCTCTCACCCCTCACCCTCTTTCACCACTCGCACGCTCTTTCTCCTCTCCCTCTATCGTTCTTTCACGCACACACCACTCTCTCCTCTCTCCTTCACCCTCTCCCTCTCACTCGCACTCTCTCCCTCACACACACACACACACACTCCCTCACGCTATCATTCTCTCGGACCCACTCACTCTCTCACCCTCTCTCACTCACTCTCTCACCACTCTCACACTCTTTCTCCTCTCTCTCTCTCTCTCTATATATATATATATATATATATATATATATATATAAAATACTATATTACCTCCCTCACACACACACACACACACACACACACACACACACACACACACACACACACACACACACACACACACTCTCTCTCTCTCACTCTCTCTCCTTCACACACTGTCAATCTTTCACTCTCACCACTCTCACCCTCTATCATTCTCTTTCACTCTCACCTCTCTCACCACTCTCACCCTCTCTCTCACTTCTCTCACCCTCTCTCTCACTTCTCTCACCCTCTCTCTCACTTCTCTCACCCTCTCTCTCACTTCTCTCACCCTCTCTCTCACTTCTCTCACCCTCTCTCACTTCTCTCATCCTCTCTCACCACTCTCTCACTTCTCTCACCCTCTCACTTCTCTCACCCTCTCTCACTTCTCTCACCCTCTCTCTCTCTCACCCTCTGTCTCTCCCTCTCTTTCTCTTTCTCATACCCTCCTTCTCTCTCTCTCACCCCCTCTCTTTCACCCCCTCTCTCTCACCCCCCTCTCTCCCTCTCTCTCACCCCCCTCTCTCCCTCTCACCCCCCTCTCTCCCCCCTCTCTCCCCCTCTCTCACCCCCCTCTCTCCCTCTCTCTTACCCTCCTCTCTCCCTCCCTCTCACCCCCCTCTCTCCCTCTCTCACCCCCTCTCTCCCTCTCTCTCACCCCCTCTCTCACTCCCTCTCTCCCTCTCTCTCACCCCTCTTTCACCCCCCCTCTCTCTCTCTCTCTCTCTCTCTCTCTCTCTCTCTCTCTCTCTCTCTCTCTCCTCTATCTATCAGAGAGTTATAACATATCCACCCCAAAAGCTAAGTAAATTCGTTTGTTATTAGAAAAAATCCAAATGGTGGCAGAGGGATTAATAGATTTCGCTGCTGGCGGCATTTGTTTTTAATATTGTAAATCATAGTAAAGGGGACAATAGTTAGAATCGAAATGTGGCCATTTTGCGGCAGAGGTTTGTGTCTCAGCTGAATAAAATCACCTGACGGCAGCCAGAATAAAGCAGAGATTGCAAGGAATATTCAAGGTGACAGCTTTGTATATTTTTTCGAGATTAATCGTTTGGCCTCTGTGCTAATGTATGTCTCTTAGCAACATTTGTTCATCATCTAAGCGTTATTATACTGTATATATCTATATATATATATATATATATATATATATATATATCTTTCTTTTTTAGCGCTTACTTATGCTAATGTGTGCGTTTTAGCAAGGTTATTTATTCTTCTAAACTAGGGGTAGGCCTAGTCGGTCACCAAATTTGCAATATTATGTTTCAGAGCGGCAAACCCCCCCCCCCCCCCCCAAAAAAAAAAAACAATAATGAAATGAAAAATTAAATGGCCGTAGTGCATGCAAATAAACTAATAAATTGATGAATTAATTAATAGATAAATATAATTTAATTACAATCCCTCAGTGCATGATCGTACCCCCCCCCCATGTTGATGCTACGCCCATGTGACCGGGTTATGTCATCAGACAAATCCTCAGCATCTTGATTTAGGGGTCTGGATAGATCAGACCCTCTTTCAAGACCGGGGCCCGCCTGTCAGTGGAATACATTGCCTACTGCAGGGTTGGGCAACCTTTTTCAATGTGGGTGCCAAAACGAGTCAGATCTTTGATACAAAATTTTCACGTGTGGCAGTGGAGTAAAAATACCATAGGCCTATATACGAGTACGGTCCCCTCCCCCTTTCACCTATAAGGGCCCCAATCCGCCGCCCAGCGCATCATGCGATCACCAGTGATCATACAAATGAAGTTGGAGATCTATTAATATTGTTTTAAGGTGAACTCTAGGTTTCCCGTGCCGGAAAAAAGTCGTTAGTGTGCCAGGTTTTGCACGCGTGCCAAAGGTTGCCCACCGCCTGGCCTTTTGTATAATACAACAGGATCTGGGAGCGTGGCGGTCTTGAAAGGGTTTAGTGGAATGAAAGCTATTCCTGTTAGGTTCAGTAATCTATTTATGTGGATGGGCGAGGGTTGTTCAGCCCGTAAACAGGATAGGATTAGTCGACAGGGATGGATATTCTGGAGCTTGGCTGATGGCTGAAGGGAGACATGAGCTGCTGATGAACCTTTGATGATCAACTCGCGCTGCCCTCGATCTCGGTCTTTGGATGTTCGT
This sequence comes from Oratosquilla oratoria, assembly GCF_046742065.1. Classification (NCBI taxonomy): domain Eukaryota; kingdom Metazoa; phylum Arthropoda; class Malacostraca; order Stomatopoda; family Squillidae; genus Oratosquilla; species Oratosquilla oratoria. The sequence goes on from NC_134818.1 coordinate 30,772,254, forward strand.
CTTCTCTGCTCCTCTTCCCCGCTTCTTCTTCTTCCCTCCTCTTCTCCTTTCCTCCTCCCCGCTTCCTATTCCCTCCACCTTCTCTTCTCCTTCCCTCCTCTCCGCTTCCCTTCCTCTTCCCCCACCTGTGAACATCCTTTTCCCTCACCTTTCCTTCGTTTTTTTCCCTCTTATTCCACTCCTCTTTCCATCCTTTCCATCCTCCTACCCCTACTCCTTCCTTTCCCTCATCTCCCCTTCCCCTTCCTTCTCCCCTCCCTTCTCCCCTCCCCCTCCTTCCTTTCCCCTCCCCTCCCTTCCTACTCCTTCCCTCCCCTCCCTTCCCTCCCCTTCTCTTCCCCTTCCCTCCCCTTCTCTTCCCCTTCCCCCTCTTCTTCCCCTTTCCACTTTTGTTTCCTTCCCCTCCTCTTCCCTCCCCTCCTCCCCTTCCCTCCCCTCCTCCCCTTCCCTTCCCTCCCCTCCTCCCCTTCCCTCCCCTCCTCCCCTTCCCTCCCCTCCTCCCCTTCCCTCCCCTCCCCTCCTCCCCTTCCCTCCCCTTCTCCTTCCCTTCCCTCCCCTCCTCCCCTTCCCTCCTCCCCTTCCCTCCCCTTCTTCCCTCCCCTTCTCCTTCCCTTCCCTCCTCTTCCCCTTCCCTTTCCTTCAGTCTCCTATTCCTCTTCCCTCCCCGTCTCTTCCCCTTCCCTCCACGCCTCTTCCCCTTCCCTCCCCGCCTCTTCCCTACCCTCCCCGCCTCTTCCCTACCCTCCCCGCCTCTTCCCTACCCTTCCCGCCTCTTCCCTACCCTTCCCGCCTCTTCCCTACCCTCCCCGCCTTTTCCCCTTCCTTCCCCTCCTCTTCCCCTTTCCTTCCCTCCTCTTCCCCTTCCCTCCCCTCATCTTTCTCGTCCCTCCCCTCCTCTTCCCATTTCCCTCCCCTCCTCTTCCCATTTCCCTCCCCTCCTCTTCCCATTTCCCTCCCCTCCTCTTCCCATTTCCCTCCCCTCCTCTTCCCATTTCCCTCCCCTCCTCTTCCCATTTCCCTCACCTCCTCTTCCCATTTCCCTCACCTCCTCTTCCCCTTCCCATTTCCCTCCCCTCCTCTTCCCATTTCCCTCCCCTCCTCTTCCCATTTCCCTCCCCTCCTCTTCCCATTTCCCTTCCCTCCTCTTCCCATTTCCCTTCCCTCCCTTCCTCTTCCCTTTCCCTCTCTCCTCTTCCCTTTCCCTCCCTCCTCTTCCCCTTCCCTCCCTCCTCTTCCCCTTCCCTCCCTCCTCTTCCCCTTCCCTCCCTCCTCTTCCCCTTCCCTCCTTCCTCTTCCCCTTCCCTCCGTCCTCTTCCTCTTCCCTCCTCTTCCCCTCCCCTTTCACTCCCCTCATCTTACCCTTTTCCCTACATCTTCCCCTTCTCCCCTCATCTTTCCCTTCTCCCCTCATCTTCCCCTTCTCCCCTCATCTTCCCCTTCTGTTATCTTCCTCTTCTCTCCCATCCTCTTCCCCCTCCCCTTCCTTCCCCTCCCTTCCCTTCCAAATCCCTCCCCTGCCCCACCCCTCCCCGTCCCCTCCTTTCGCCCGTCGTATTTCTGAATATTTGGAAACCCATTCCAGGCGGAGAGGCGCGTTCACGCTCGGTAACCGAAGACGTCTCCAGACTCCAAGGTTCCAGAGGAGGAGGAGGAGGAAGTTTGCTAATATATGGAAATGTTAGAATCAGAAAATTACATAAAAAAAATTACGTGTAGGAACAGCAAATGGATGAGATATGTAGATGACGTTATAGTAGTAATACCTAAAGGGACAAATACCGACAACAAGTCAAAAAGTTTAAACAGCGTAAAGAGAAACACAACTCACAGTTGAAATGGAACAGGATAGCAAATTACATTTTTTAGATACCATCATTCACAGAAAAGGATAATATGTCGAATTCTCGGTATATAGAAAGCCCACAAATAAAGAAGATTATATACACTATTTTTCAGGTCATAGTGAGAGAACAAAATCAGCTGCAGTGATGGGTTTCTTTTTAAGAGCTTTTAGAATATGTGATGAAGAATTCCTAGCAGAAGTAGAACATATGAAAACATTAATAAAACTTAAATATCCTGAAGGGTTGTTATATAAACTAAAATAGAATGCAAAGCTAATAAGTGACAAAATAGAAATGGAAATAGTGAAGTTGAGAGAAAAGCACGTTATATAACTGTCCCAAACACTGACATAAGTCCAATCTTTGATACATTCCTTTCGAAAGCGGGTGTAAAGAGTGCAAGGACAACAGGTCATAAGATCAGCCAGATCATTAAACATAAAGACACTAACGCGACGAATGAAATTAGTGTGGTATATAAAATTCCGTGTGAAGGTTGCCCTTCAGCATACTGTGGAGAATCTGGTCGAGGATTTAAGAAAAGGATAATTGAACAAAAGAATGGCGTAAAAGCGCACCAAACAACTAATTCTATTGTTAGGCACATTGAAGAACAAGATCATCTCCCTGACTGGAATAATGCGGTTGTTCTTAATAAAGGTTATACAAAAAGGTTGAGAAAAACAATTGAAGCTGCATATATAAATATCAATGAAAACATAAATAATAGAGAAGGTTTCGTAAGTCTAGCAAAACCTACTAGTCGTATAATAATTTTAGAAAATAATCAAACTTGTGCATTAAGCTCTCCCAGGTGGCCCGAGAGATGAAGGCAGTGCGTGGGTATATTTTGTCCGATTGTGATCAAATGCTGTTAGCTTTGATAAAGACACTGTGAGGTCGAAACGTCTGGGTTAAATTCTCCTACTATTTCCTCATTTCTTTCTCCACCATCATTCAAAATCTGTCAATATTTTATTCATGTGTGTGTGTGTGTGTGTATATATATATATATATATATATATGATGTGTGTGTGTATATGTATATATGTGTATATATATATATATATATTTATTTATTTATTTACTTATTTTATTCATTTATTTGTTTATTTATTTATTTATTTTTTTGCTGGAGCTTGACGGGTGTATCACAACCATTCCTGTGAGAGGTACAGTTGTCAAAATATCATTTACGTCGCTTCTACGACATAAGATCCCGTATACTGTTGCTGGAATTGTTGTCACCACGATTGGTCTTGCGATAAGCTCAGAAAAAAAACGTCTCCGGCCGACACGAGACAGGAAGACCTCAAAGGCTATACCATACATATGACTTTCCTGAGAATTTTTTATTAATATATTTTTTATTAATTTATTCATGTATTCATTAGTTTATTTCTATCTCGCAGTAGAGGATGTTTTGACGATTTGTTTGGATTTGGTTCATGTATTAATTTGTTTAATATATTTTTTCTTGCAGTAAGATGTATTGTGACGAAATTACACCTGAGTAACCGCACGATTTTTTTTTCCATTTGTTTATATCTCGCAGTAAGACATATTTTGACGAAATTCCTTCTTAGTAATAATACGATTTGTCGTCATTTGATTTATGTATTTATTTGTTTATTTAATTAATTTTGTAATAATTCATATATTGAATTGTTTTACGTATTTATCTAATTCATTCATTTGATTTATGTATTCAATTTTTCGTATTTATTCGTTTATTTTATTTTATTAAAGTTATTAGTTTTTGTTTTTTTTATCTAGTAGTAAGATATGTCATGACGAAATTGCATCTGAGCATGTGGCCGACAACCAGGACATTGGGGTGCCCGCTGCCCTCCATAACCCGGAAATGAACGCGCCGAGGGGGTGGGGGTGGAATGGTAGCACCATAACGCATAATTCCGTAACGAAATAACGACTGGTGGGATGACGAATCCTCTTCTTCCTCCCTTCCCCCCTCTTCAGCCCCTCTTCCGCCCCTCTTCAGCCCCTCCTCCCGTCTCTTCCCCTCTCTTCCGTCTCTTCCCCTCTCTTCACCCCTCTCACCTCTTTCCCCCCCTCTCCCCACCCCTCTCACCTCTTTCCCCCCTCTCCCCTCTTTTCCACCCTCTCCTCCCTCTTTCTCCCCTCCCCTCTTTCCCCCGTCTCCCTCTCCCCCCTTTCTCCCCTCCCCTCTTTCCCCCGTCTCCCTCTCCCCCCCTTTCTCCCCTCCCCTCTTTCCCCCGTCTCCCTCTCCCCCTCCTCACTGTTTTACGAGCAGTCGTGGGCGTACGGGCGTGTAGGGGGGACGTTTCTCCGTCTCGTGCCGGGTCGCATTAGAAAGCGATGGGTTCTTGGTTTTCGCGTAGTGGGCCCCTTTTATGGGGGCCCGCGACTTGTACACAAGGGGGCCCAGGGGGAGGGGTGGGTGGGCATGACGTGTATGCGGAGGAGGGTGGCAGGTTATGAGTTTTTGAGAGTCGAAGAGGAGGTTTACGACGACGACAAGACGTATGTCGCTCTAAAGGTACGTTATGCTTGGTGCGATTATACGCCTACCACATCCAATGGCGGGTGACGTGCATCCTCCTACCTTCTGGCATCATGCACAGTATGGGTAAACGCATCGGTAGGTTCTGTTGTAAAGATCAGCCTCGTATCTTTCAGCTTAAACCAAAACAGCCTCGTTTAAAAACAAAGAATGAGTGCTCTAGACAGTTTGACGATCATCATTGAGCCATGAGTGATCATCGTTCAGTGATAACGGCACCGTGCAAAGCTTATCTTAACACGTTTCCTTGAGGGAAATTAAATCATTTAACGTTAGCCAGAACAAAATCAACGGGTACGGTAACGTCTCTCCTCAGCTGAACAAAATTGTTTGGCGCCAACAAGAACAGTCTTTAAAGAGCGGATACGTATCGAGATAACACAAAGAACAGATAGAACAAGTAGAATGACACAGCTATCAAACAGCAAAACATAAGTGTGACGATAGCGTACTCTTCTCCGTTTTCGTCCTCATGCAGGCTCAGCCTCATTGATCCAGTGACACTCTTTATATATTTGATTCTTGTTAACACCAAATCCGTGTCCGTTAACGGGTGTCAACGTCCTGAAGGCGCGTCCTCCACCTGGCAATGTGGCACTGTCTAGGGTTAAAGGTGCTCCACGCACATTATATACAAAGATAGCCGCTAACGAGGACGTCAGCTTGCCCTAGAAGTCCGAGCACACAGGGCCAAGGTGCTTGAGTGTGTTGTATTCATTGGAAATGAATCTGTGCTACCCGACGTGGCCAACGTAGCACATAGGACAAAAGTGACTGCCTCGTTGGAGATAAGCGCCTCCTGGTATAAACCATTACCGCAGGGCTTGCCACCTAAGAGCAGGACATAATTTCCAAGTTTGCACAAACGCCCCTCCCATCATTAATCATATGATTGGCTGGCTGCCGGTGAATGGATGACGTCATTAATCTAGAAGAGTTACCATTGGTTGTTTATTGATGGCATGTGAGGAGCTACAAATAGCCGGGTTTCAGAGATCCATGGTAGCCAATAATCTTAAGGGGGCGGGGCTAATGTTTAGTAGAAGGCGAGGCGTTTGTATCAGCAACTACTCCCTGCCCTGGCAGTCAAAGTTCTTAGGGCACAGGTCCCTTTCGGTCGTAAGGTGCCTCTTGACGTAAACTCCTCACCCTTCGGAGGAATTTACTCCCTCTCTTAGTACATGCACTGAAGACTCCTCCCATTTGGTTGAAAGCTCCTCCCCCCTCGATTTGAAGCTCCTCCCACTTGGTTGAAGACCCCCCCCAACACACACACACACTTGAGTGAAAATTCCTCCCTCCTTCTGTTGAAAATTTGTCCGAAGAGACATTTGGTTTTAGAGCAACCCAAAGTCTCTCTCTCTCTTCTTCTTCTTCTTCTTCTTCTTCTTCTTCTTCTTCTTCTTCTTCACCATGAGCATGAGGGTGATGGTCTGTCCGTGCCGTGTTCACGTCTTCTCACAGTACGAGGGGATACCCTCGGATGAATAAAATCGCCTGACGACAGAAAAAATAGTCCTCGTTGATGGTGAAAAGCATAAAACGAAATATATATATGTATGTATATATATATATATATATATATATATATTTATATATATTCGGCATCACACATGTCTATATATTCTGTTACCCTCTCAGTAATGTGACACACGGTATAGCTTTTACAGAAACCCAGACGATTTTACTCAACTTGAGAACCCGGGTCTCTGTTTTGAACGGGGTCCCTACAAGTCAAGACCCCATTGAAGCAAGTATTCCGGTTCGCATCTGAATAAAATAGCCTGGGTTTCGGTATAATAGAATATATAAGGCCCTGTTCACGCTAGCGGTTTGAACCGCGGCGGTAGCACATAGTCAAGGAAAAATTGCACGGTTGTGTGTAAACGCCTCCATTGACTTATATTGTATAAATAATTGAACCGCGGCGGTTCAAACCGCTATTGTGTACAGGATCTGCTTTTCATCTCCGACGAGGACAAATATTCATCCTGTCTGTGTAAGGTGCGTCGCCGTGTTGAGGATGTTGATACGGCGTTGTGTTCTCAGGTCGGAGAAGCCTCGCTCGACCTGCTTCAAGGTCACGCATCAATGTCGGGTCATTGATTCGAGATCTGGAAGAGATCGGTCGCTGTCGGTGAGGCGCGTTCGTGTGTACCTCGCAGGTTTTCCCTGGGGTGAATAAAATCGCCTGGCGGCACGATGTCGTCGACGATTTATTTATTATATTTTTAAGTTGGACTGTCACCTGCCCGCAAGGTTTCTTAAAAAAAAAAAAAAAAAAAAAAAAAAAATTATATATATATTATATATATGTATATATATATTATATATATATATATATATATATATATATTATATATATATATATATATATATATATATATATATATATATTATATATATATAGAGAGAGAGAGGATAGGATAGGATAGATTCGGCCGAAGCCGTCACATTAACATGGATTACCGGGCCAGTAGGCAGTCACCATTATCGGTTGGGAATCGGATCCGGGATACTTTGTACATGTGAGGCGGGACCGAAACCGAACGCGCTACGAGAAAGGCACATAAAGTTAAAAGTATACTTTAATAATATCTTCGTTCTCAAACACACACACACACACACACACACGACTCGGTGGTACTGTTGGTAGAGCGCTGGAATGGGAAGCAGAAGTGCTCTTAATACCCAGTTCGAATCCTGCCCAGGGCCGAAATTATTTCGGTATCGCTGTGCCTCGGGTCGTACTCTGACTCTCGTGGGCGGGGAGTTGGGTGTGTGTGTGTGTGTGCGCAAGGTCATAGCATTACCCATAGATCGGACCTACGAGCTCTGAGCTCTCTTCCAGGAGGGAAATAGCTGTCGATCACGAGTCCAACACGTGATCCAAAGACCAAGTGAATACGCGCGCACACACACACACACACACACACACACACACACACACACACACACACACACACAAATTGCCCCGGTATTACAGTATAGGTTGTATTCACGAACGAAAATTATGTTTGCTTTGGTAGATGCTTGTGCCGGGTCTGGGATTTTTGTCCCTGGTTTAACCATGCGGTTGTGTCAATAATCACGTAATGAGAATTTCAGCTGTGAGGCTCTTATATTGCTTTCAGTCCGGAAGGTCATCTTGTGCTCTACAGGGTGATCCAAAGAATGTACTCGTTCTATGACGAAAAATGTACTCTATGACGACGTAATAAGTAACGATGTAATATTGGATATGTGCAGGAGGGTAACTATACAAGATTGAGTGGGAAAGAATATGTTTTTATCTTATTTGATATTGTTAAAGTTAATAGATAGAAATTGTGGCTATAACTATACAATACATATATATGTATATATATATATATATATATATATATATATATAAATATATATATAAATACATATATATATATATATATATATATGTATTTATATATATAATAATAATAATAAAAAAGTAGACCTCAGGATTGAAAGTATCGTTCGACATAATATTTATTGTTCGACCAAATACCAAACTCCAGCTGAATGGAATACTCTGTCGGTAACCTGAACTAAGCCCATAAAATGTAACACTTTATGAAGATCTTAAGCTGTGGTGGCAGTTTGGAATGTTGGCAATCTGAAGTGTGAATAGCTTACGCTACGGTGTTGGCAGTCTTAGTCTGTTGGGAATTGGGGGGAATAAATACTCATGGCCTTGGGGTAGATCAATTTAACGTAGATATATTCTACTTTCTCTGTGAAAGTAGATCTATATATATATAATACACACACACACACACATATATATATATATATATATATATATATATATATATATACATATATATACATATATATATATATATATACACCAAGGGTTTCTGACCCCTGTGGTGAGGGGGGGAGAAAGAATTTTGCCTCAGTTTCCCGTGTGGTTAGTAAGAGTCGGCTAAAGTGGGACGGAGTGATGGGACTCGGTATCCTGCTTTCTGTAAAGCTATCCTACGAGAAGTCAAGAATTACAAATAGATAAGAGTGCAAAATGGTTAGGAATTGTATAAAAATGGCCTACAGCGTCAGGTACTATTTTTATTATTATTTTTGCTGTTGTTAGGCATTAAGTGCCTTGCCTTCCCTTGGAAAATAGTATTTAAGGCAACTTAAGTGAATTTATTTATTCTGTTTTGTTTGTCTATTTGGTTGTGAATAAACGGAGGAAATTCGTATCTTGTGTATAAAACTTTCTTCACACCAGAGTAGAACAGATTGGATTGACACAACACTTTTCAGGCAATTATTTTTGATCGGACAACTTAAGTTTTGACCACACCGCAGGTCTTCTATTCTATTTTATTTATTTATTATAATTATTGTCATTTAACTTTATTTGATTTTTTCATTTCTACTTGTTTGTTTTAATTTAATTTATTTTTTGTTTCTTTCGAGCCTCACTTCGAAGCTCGAGCTCGACCGCTGAAACCTTCAAGAGCACTTTCGTCTTTTGCTCTTCTCTTGCCCCGTTTTCTTTCTTTCGGTTTGTTTACATTTGGAATTAGTCTGCGGACCCGGGCTTCCGCGTGCCTTTGTTTTGCATAGTGTATTGAAAAAGTGGCTCCAGTTCAAGATTATTGTGTGTGTGTGTGTAATTTTATATCTTTGTGCGTGTTCCTGCACATTTGCGTTCTTGTGAAAGTACGTGTGTAAACACGTAAAAACACATGCACACGCGCGCGCACACTCACCCACACGCAGAGACACTACACACACGCAGACACACTACACACACGCAGACACACTACACACACGCACACACACTACACACACGCACACACACTACACACACGCAGACACACTACACACACGCAGACACACTACACACGCAGACACACTATACACACGCAGACACACTATACACACGCAGACACACTATACACACGCAGACACACTATACACACGCACACACTATACACACGCAGACACACTATACACACGCAGACACACTATACACACGCAGACGCACTATACACACGCAGACACACTATACACACACAGACACACTATACACACGCAGACACACTATACACACGCATACACACTATACACACGCATACACACTATACACACACAGACACACTATACACACGCATACACACTATACACACACACACACTATACACACGCATACACACTATACACACACACACACTATACACACGCATACACACTATACACACGCAGATACACACACACACACACACACACACACACACACACACACACACACACACACACACACACACACACACACACACACACACACACACACACACACACAGATAGAGAGGCAGGCCCACGCCGTCCGAACCTTTTTTTCCACGGTCATTAGTCTCATAATATTTTTCCTTCCCTCTCACACCTCTCCCTACCTCTCGCCACCTCTTCCACCCTCCCAACCTCAACCGACTTCCCCACCTCCCCCACCCTCACCACTTCTCCCACCTTCTGATCTTCCTCCATCTCTCCCCTCTCGCCTCCCCCACATCTCACACTCCATCTCTCTTCTATTCTACCTCCCTCCCTCCCGTCCATCCCTCCCGTCCATCCCTCCCTCCCTCCCGTCCATCCCCCCTCCCGTCCATCCTCCCTCCCGTCCATCCTCCCTCCCGTCCATACTCCCTCTCCCATACTCCCTCCCTCCCTCTCCCATACTCCCTCCCTCCCTCTCCCATACTCTTTCCCTCCCCCTCCCATGCTCCCTCCCGTCCGTCCTTCCTCCTATACTCCCTTCCTCCCATACTCCCTTCCTCCCATACTCCCATCCATCCATACTCCCTCCCTCCTTCCCTTTCATCCTCTCGTCCTCCCACCCTCCCATCCTCCCACCCTCCCATCCTCCCTCCCGTCCGTCCTCCCTCCCGTCTGTCCTCTCATTACCCTCCCTCTATCCTTCCTCCTCTTTATCCCCATCTTCCTTCTCCTCTCCCCCTTCCTCACTTCCACCTCTTTCTTCCCCCTCTTCCTCTCTGCCTCCTCTCTCCTTCCACTCTCCCTCCACTCTCCCTCCTCTATTCGTGCCACCTCTCTTCCTTCTTTTCTTTCCTCCTCTTTCCTTCCTCCTCTTTCCTTCCTCCTCCTTTCCATCTTCCTTGCTTCCCTCCATCTCTCTTCCTTCCTCCTCCCATCCTTCCTCCTCCTTTCCATATATCTTCCTTCCTCCTTTTCCTTCTTCTTTCCGTCCTCTCCTTTCTTCCTGTCTTCCTCTTCTCTTCCTCCCTCTTCCCTTTTCCCCTTCATTCCCCTTTCGTCCTCCCCCCTTCCTTTTCTCTTCCTCCTCTCTTCCTTCCTCCTCTTCCTCCTTTTCCTTTCTCTTCTTCCTTCCTCTTCTCTTCCTTCCTCGTCTCTTACTTCCTCCCCTCCTCCAACTTCTTCCATCCTCCCGCTTCATCCTCCTCCTCCTCCTTCCCCAAATCGTTCTCCCCCGTCCTCTTCCCTTCCTCCTCCCTTTCTCCTCTCTTCCTCATCTTGTCCTTTCTTCCTTACTCCTCCCTTCCTCCTCCCTTCCTTTCTCCCTCCTTCTTTCTCCTTTCCTTCTCTCGTTCTTCCTCTCCGTTCCTCTTCTCTTCCTCCCGTTTCATCCTCCTGTTCATTCCTCCTGTTCCTCCTCTCTTCCTTCCTCCTCTCTTCCTTTCTCCTCTATCCCTTCTTACTCTTTCTTCCTCCTCTCTTCCTTCCTCCTCCCTTCCATCCTCCTCTCTTCCTTCCTCCTCTCTTCCTTCCTCCTTCCTTCCTCCTCTCGTTCTCCCCCCCCCCGTTCCTTTTCTTTCTCCTTCCTTTCTTCCCCCTCTCGTTCTTCCTTTCCGTTCCTCTTCTTTCTCCATCTCTTCCTCCTCCTACTCCTTTCCCTCTTCCTTCCTCATCTTCCTCCTCCTACTCCTTTCCCTCTTCCTTCATCATCTTCCTCCTCGCTCTCACCCTCCTCTGCCTCTCTCCTCTCTTCTTCCCTCCTCTCTTCCCCCTCCCCCCTCTTCCTCCCCTTCCTCCTCTTCCTTACTCTTCCTCCTCTTCCTTCCTCTTCTCCCTTCCTCCCTCCTCCCTCCTTTTCCTTCTTCTCTCTGTCACCTTCCTTCCTCCTCTTCCTCCTCTTCCCTCCTCCCTCTTCCTCCTCTCTTCCGCCTCTCTTCACCCTCCTTCCTCCTCTTCCGCTCCCATGTCTTCCTCTCTCCCCCTCCCTCTTTCATCTCCTCCCCCTTCCTCCTCTTCCTATCTCCTCTTCCTCTTCCTTTCCCCCCTCTTCTCCCTTCTTTCCTCCCTCTCCCTTCTCCTCCTTTCCTCCCTCCTTCATCCGCCCCCTTTCCTCCTCTCTTCCTCCTTCCTTTCTTCCTCCCTACTTCCTTTCTTCCTCCTTCCGTTCTTCCTCCCTCTTTCCTTTCTTCCTCCCTCTTTCCTTTCTTCCTCCCCCCTTCCTTTATTCCTCCCCTTCCCTCCTCCTTCCCCCTCTCTTACTCCTCCCTCCTCCTCCCTCCCTCCTCGTGCCCTGGGCCAGTTTTTTCCGCCTTCCCTCCAATATCCGCGTTTAGAAAATTCTTTTATGAAAAAGATTCTTGATTGAAAAACGGCACCCTGCGTCCGTGTTTTACTTAAGTCGCAATGCCACCTGTACGCCATCTGGCGAGAGTGACAGGTGGCACTCTCTAACCTCTTCACCTGTCACCAGTCATGGTCCATCTGAATCTTACAATCGAACAAGCTGGGTTAGTGAACCAGCTGGCTAGGCTTGTGACGTTATCCATCATATCCGGACATTACGAAAGTGGTAATGTGTTACTTTAAGTCCGCTTTCTGTACTGGTGAACCACCTGTGATCCAGCTGCAGGGAACAGATGGTCCATATGAGGTCGACTGACTGGTATGTCTCTACATCGCATTTTAACCATCTGATGCCACGACAGGCATCTCTCCAATCTAGCACCATCTATCACTCATTCTCTTTGTTCTTTGCGGGACGTTGGTCAACGGTCTGTTTTACATGTATAGGATTCTTTTTAGCTCGTATATTTTTGCAAAAATATTTGTACTTGCAAGATCCGAAAATGTCGACTTCTCGTCAGCAGTTGCAGTACTTGGAAGTGATGGCCACTGTACCTTGTTCCTCCACCTGAGGCTGTCTGGTCTAAGTGCTGGAAGTCGTGACGTCATATCGTCGATCAATGTTGAGAGGAAAATGTAAACATAGAAATCAGCTGACTGTTTCTTCCGCTCCTCATCGGAGACAGAGTGAGAGAGACAAAGAGAGAGAGGGATGAGAGAAAGATTGAGAGGGAGGGAGGGAGAAAGAGAAAGAGAGGGAGAGAGGGAGGGAGGGAGAAAGAGAAAGAGAGGGTGAGAGAGAGGGAGGGAGAAAGAGAGTAAGAGAGAGAGAGGGGGGGGAGAGGGAATAAAAATGTGATTGGCGGGACTACGTACCCGTGTCGGACATGGGCCCCGAGCGGGATACGTGGGGGGAGGCGGGGTGAGGCTCCTTCAACACTGGGGTGTCAGTTTCCAGGGAACGTTTTTTTTTTTTTTTTTTTTTTTTTTTTTTCTTCTCAATCTCTCTCCCTCCTCTTTCTCTTTTTCTATCACCTTTCTCCCTTTCTCTCCCTGTTTATCTCTCCCTTTTTCTTACTCCCTTTCTTTCTCCTTCCCTTTCATTCTCTCTCTCTCTCCTCTCTCTCTCTCTCTCC
>NC_134818.1:30790359-30792859 GCF_046742065.1 Oratosquilla oratoria
TTGTACAGTTCAACAAAAAAATTCACATCCATCAAGAAAGAAATCAAAGGGATTTACTTGTAATGAGCTAAGGACTAAAATGCTAAATCACTTCCTTTTGCAATAGAAAAAAAATCTACTTGCTATTGAATAAGGAAATCAAAAAGGGTTACTTATAATGAGCTATACTTATTTCTTGAAGTAATGAATTTAAAAAAAAGAAAATTATTGCAGCCTGTATTCAGAGCAAAAGCACATTGAATTTATTCTGTAAAAGCAATCTTCTTTTAAAAAATAATGAAACACTTCTCTGAAAGTAGTTCAAAAAATTTTTGAATATAAAAAAGTAAGGTTTTTAATTCTTTTGACAATGAATTTGGTTCTTTTAAGCATCCTGATCATTAGTATCATCATATACATCCATTTTGTGTGCATTCATAGTTTTAAACAAAAACACCAGTTTTGCAGCTTTTTCTGTTCCCAGCCGGTTCCTTAATTTTGAATGTACTATACCATAGCTTGAAAAAACTCGTTCAACCCCTGATGAAGAAGCCACTGCAGACAGTAGTTGTTGTGCTGCTGAAATGACATCACTATCCAACACATTTGAATGTGACCTCCACCATTCAACAGCTGACATAGACTTGGTCACAAAATCACTGAACTTAAATGCATGGAAAGGAGGCGATTTGGCTTGAAATTTCATGATGACTGGGACAAGTGAAGGAAACCTTTCATTAGCATAGTCCATTGCATTATTCACTTCTTCACTAAGCAGTTTTCCTTGAAGGGAAGGATGAATTAGGTTTGCAAGAAGATGAGCTTGTGTTATGACTTGGTCATACCTCTTTCTCACAGCAGTTAGGGCATCTCTGCCATTGCTTAAAGTTGTGATTAATTCTTTCCAAATGTTCACTGCTTCAGCAATTGTACATTTATCACTCTGTGCTTTGTCTAAAGCCACAGCTATTGGTTCTAGTCGTGCAAGTAGGTCCTCTGCTGACCGCTTCAGGGTTAAGTTAGACACCTTTTCTCTAACTCTGACATCAATTTGCTCCCTATCAACTTCACATATTTTCATGAGAGCTGGCCAGTTCTTTATATATGTCTTCAGACAGTTACACATGGTATTCCATCGTGTGTCTTGAGGCATAACAAGACGTTGCTCACCTTCCTGACGATATCTTGCAGAAGCATAATGATTGTTTCTAAAGTATTTTACTATATTCACCACATGCTCTTTAATATTGTCAATTTCCAGATCATGAGCCAGAAGATTCAAAATGTGTGCAGTACAGCCATAGGTCACCAGCTTCAGTTCATTTTCCTGTTCTAACAGTTTCCTCATTTTGTTTACATTAGCTGCATTATCTGTAACAACACTGCCAACATGACAGTCAAGTTCTTCTTTACACTTCTGAATTGCTGATTTTGAGAGCTCAAACATGTTATAAGCAAGTGAGAGATGATGCAACACTGTAAAAACACCTCAAATGTATTTTACACTAATATATAGAATATATATAACTTTCACAATATCTTTTATGCTGATTATTAATAAAATAAAATAAATCTGATTTAAATAAAAAAAATCTGATTTAAATAAAAAAAATCCGATTTTTTTGATTTTTTTTTAAAAGATAAAAAAAATCACCAACCCTGATATATATACATATATACGTATATATATATGTATATATGTATATGTATATATATATATATATATATATATATATATATATAATGTGTGTGTGTTGGTCTGTTGGCCTGTGTCCGTGTGTTCGCGTATGTGCTTCTTTTAAATTGACAAATTATTTTGATTAGATTATTTTCATTAAAAATCATTGGTAGCCATTACAATTGACGGCAGTTAATCTTGCTTAACAATAGAAGTTTTCTCGTAGGCGTCTGGAGTGGGGGGGGGCAACTGTCCCCAGTTGCCCCCCCCCTCCTTCCTAGAAATTCGGGGCTTGTTTGAAACTTTGCCGGTCGTCACGTATAATTTCCTTAGATTTTCAAGTCAGAGTATCAAAGTATGATAAATGAAAGTCAAAATGTAACTCGTGTATACAGTATAATATGCCTATAGGGAGAGTTTGAGGTGTGTATTTTGATATAGCCCTATACCATTAACCATGTGTGTATGATATCCTTAATTTTGCCCCCCCCCCAAAAAAAAAATCCTGTGGATGCCCCTGAATGTTCTCCTCCTCGCTTGCCCCGTCTCAGTCGTGATTCATAATTCGTTGAACGTCGCGAACTCCAATCAGAAGGCTAGAACGGTGCCCCTTACTGAGGACATTATAGCGTAGATTTGATCAGCTTGGTCCTTGGTTCAACTCGCTGGCGGGAAGGTTCGCACAGCCGTCACGACCTCCGCCGCAAATAGTGACGCTCTAACACAGTCAGCGAGCAACACTTTAACGTAAAGAAATTGGAGGCGAGTAGATGGGTGGTGGTCATAGAACTCGGACCCTGAGCGACGTATCTTATTAAAAGACTCGCTATCCCACTCACGAAG
>NC_134818.1:30797859-30815359 GCF_046742065.1 Oratosquilla oratoria
TCGCATTTACTTAATTGTGGGTTCGAATCCCGCACTCCTTTCCGACTCCAAGCAGTAACTGTTACCTGTCCCAACGGTTCTTAAAACGCATCATAGAACAAAGGTGACGGCTTCGACTGCAGTTACTCGGCGCCTCCTGGCGTAGGCTCCTCACCACCACGGTCAGGTAGTGCAGGGTGAAGTCAGTGTAAAGCCAGGTTAAGCTGTAGATATGCAAGACGTTAACCCCCTAAGATAACCCGTTTGTTAATGATAATCTGCCACAGAGGCGAACAAGTGCCATTCTGTGCTGAGGAGGTTAAAGAAGTTTAAATATTTAGATAAATCGTTGTCGTATTTATATAATTGAAATGTTATCCTTTGGATTTGGCAAGTCTCGTTTCTTCTGAAGTGTTTCCCTGCCGTTTGTTCTGGTTTGCGCCAGGCGATTTTTATCAGCTTAGGGAAGCCACCCGGCAACACACACACACACACACACGCGCACGCACGCACGCACGCACATACACACGGCTCAACGGCGCAGTGGTACCAATCGCAACCGCTAAACTATCGGTCCGAGTTCGATTCCCGCCCAGGGGTGCAATCATTTCAGCATCGCTGCACCACGAGTTGCCACTCCAAATCTCGTGAGCATGGAATTGGATGTGTGTGTGTGTGTGTGTGTGTGTGTGTGTGTGTGTGTGTGTGTGTGTGTGTGTGTGTGTGTAAGGTCACAGCACAGTCGTAGGTCAGGCATACATGAGCTGAGCTCTCATTCAGGAGGGTGATAGCTGTCAATCACAAGTCCAACTGATACAAGACTATGGCAAATCACACACATACTCGTACACACATTAACAGAGGGAGTCTACACACACACACACACAGGGCTGAAATAATTTCAGTATCGCTGCGCTGCGAGTCGTTACTCCAACTCGTAGGTGGGGAGTTTGTGTGTGTGTAAGGTCAAGTGTTACCCATAGATCAGTCATATATGAGCTGAGCTCTCATCTGGAAGGGTAATAGCTGTCGATCACGAGTCCAACACGTGATCCAAGACCATTGTGAATCACACATCCGTAACGAAGAGGGCACATCTAACCGGATAACCCCTGTTGACGTGTCTTGTAGGCTATAGTTTACCAGCGCTTCCATCCTTGTAGACAATTTTGTGCCGCTTTCGATTGTCGGTAACATTATCTTTCGTATGTTGGTATATTTAGTGAAGGGATTTTATACTTTTATAATCTGGTTATCTGTAGAGAGTTATGGAGAGGTAATAAGCGTATGGGTGTCTTGTCGCCCATGTATCTATCATCCCTCCACAAGTATCTATCTATATACCAAAGGTTTCTTCCCCCTTATAAGGGGGGTAGCCAAGTCCAAAGCACACACACATTTCCATCCTCTCCACTTCCACCCATTACTTTCTCATCCACCACTCTTGTTTCACTCTTGTCTTTGCTCCTTGTGGATGAGGGGGGGTGATCATTGTGCCCTGCCCATTGCCTACAACTAACTACAGAAAAACAGGACTTTTAACCAAACTTCGAATGACCTTCGTACTTCATTTTAGCTCTTTTCTGGTGATTTTAGTCAGCAGAGGGGAAGGAAGACCCTTTGTGGCGAAATGAGCTAAGAGAAGATTTGAGCTCGGGAGGAAATAGGCATGAATTGGCTAACCAACAGAGTGATTAACGAATGGAATAGACTTGATAACCATGTAGTAAGCGCTCAAACAATTGGCTGCTTTAAGAGAAGATGGGGATGGCAGGTGGTAAAGGACATGGAACTGCCTAGTGTAGGCTTTACGGTCTCGTACAGTCCCCCCCCCCCATTGTTGTTCTAAAGCGAGCCCTAAACCAATATTATTGCGCAATATTTCGTATTATTGACGGTGTAGGGATAGTATTGAAGAGGTCTGCGTTTGTCCTATATATTTGATGTCTTCAATATAATGTCATACGCCGTCAATGATACTGTACAATACTGAATATTGCGCAATAATATTGATCGTGTAGGGCCAGGATATGAGAGGTCAATTGGAATAGGTTTGTTGACAGCCAACAGATGGCGTTTGTTTATGATGTACGTTTCTGTGCCTTGGCGGCCATGTGGAAGTGTCCAACCCACACTGGGAGCAGAGTAACATGTTGACACAAATCGTGTTAATTGGCTCAAGCTTCTTTCATCTTCATCTCCCCTTGTCAAGCGAAATTCTGTCAGAAGGATTGTTTTTTTTTTTTTTTTTTTTTTGTCGATTTTTGAGCAGAGAGGACTGTTTTCAAGATTTTGTGTCAAAAGAAATATGGAGGTTGACTGGGTTTGTGTAATTTTCGGATGCATTATTATTAGTTATATTTTCTGTTTTTATTAATTATTTTATTATATTTTATTTATTTGTTTATCATGATTATATATGTATATGTATATATATATATATATATTATATATATGTGTGTGTGTGTGTGTGTGTGTGTGTGTATATGTATATATATATATATATAATATACAAAAAAAATTTCGCCCGCCATTTTATTAACAAGGTAAGTGACCCTTAACATACAAAAGCTTGGAGATCACTGCTGTAGATGCAGACATGTTGGTACGTGCGCACACACGGAAATGAACAGTGACCCTGGGGTTTTCAAACTAGGGCACACGTAACCCCTGTAGGGTATGCTAGAGATTAATCACGAGGTACGCACTGAAAGGAGAAGCTAGGCAAATAGATTTTTTCTTTTTATCATTTTAGTATTTTCTTTCACAAGGTTGCATTTACTATATTTGGCTGTACTGTGTACTCCACCACTTACAAGTAAACACAACTGAAATTTTCTTCTTATTCTTCTTCCTCTTCCTCCTCTTCCTCTTCTTCCTCTTCCTCCTCTTCCTCCTCTTCTTTCTCTTCTTCCTTTTCTTCCTCTTGCTCTTCATTTTCATTTTTCACAAAGGGGCGGTGGGTACATAGCTGACACTAAGAATGCTCCAAAGGGTACTCGGACTTTTAGAGAGAGAAATATATATATATATATATATATACAATATATATATATACAAATATATATATATATATATATATACAAATTTATAAGAAAAATTGCGCTCAACTTGTATCTCTCTTGATAGCCTAGTTGGTAAGTCACTACCGCACTTGTCATGAGGATGCTGGGTTCGAGTCCTTGACAGTACCGCATTTCAATTTCTGCATGTCTCTTTGATGGCTTAGAATTAAAGTGCATTGTGGTTGTTAAATATATATATATATATATATATATATATATATATATATATATATATATTAAAACCCAATTGTACAACCATGGTTGTCCATCGTTCAGAATCAACCTAACGCGCATTCTGTTTTTAAGTACCCTGTCATACGCTTGGCCCATATTCATAGTGCATTCCAGGACACGACCCGTCGGGACTGGTCACAGGGATGCTAAGAACGATTCCCAATGGAAACGAGGCGAAACCCAATCCATCGGGTTACCCGACGGGCCGGACATGGTGTAAGCCGACTGTGAATACGGATTCATTGTGTTTGAATGGTGCTCTTTTGTACACTCTTGTTTGATTTTACTCGAGGCTGTGTGCTTTACGCATAGACGGTAATAAAGGAATAAAATGAAAAATGGAAATAGAATAAATATATAGTTACTATAGTCGACGTAAAGAAATATTAAATGAAAATAGAAAATGAGAATGAAATACAAAAGTACATTGAATTAATTTAGTAGCTTCGCTTCCCTTTAACTCGCGAGAATGTGTGTGTGTGTGTGTGTGTGTGTGTGTGTGTGTATATATATATATATATATATGATATATATATATGATATATATATATATTTTTTTTTATTGCTTAACATAATTGACACATTCGCATTGCGCCATCTATTAGTGGTATGGGACGGTGTCCGCGGTTAGATTAAATATTCTATAAATATATATGTATATTGTAATGTCGAGGCTGGGAAAGTGACCGGGATAGTTGTATGTTGAAAAGGCTGAAGTCACGGTCCTTCACTAGGTACCAAAAGGTCTTCCATGAAATGACGTCATAACTATGACGTAATCGTTTTTGAAAAATTACGTCATAGGTGTCATGAGGGTCCTCGATGAAGAGTCCGAAGTCTTAAAATAAATAGATAAATAGTTGAAAAGAAAATGGGCTTAATCAAATTCATCCCTGTCGACCACCTTTAATAGAAAACGGAACGGGGTCATGTGGTGGGAGGAGCCTTTTTCAGTCACCAACCCACCAAGCAGCAAGATCTGACCTCTGTCACAACAAAGTCCATGGTCGCCGCATCTTTACCTTTGATACCGTCGCCGACTACAGAAACATACTTGTGGCGGTTTGTGCCACGAAATAACCGACCTTATTGAAGGTGAACGTAAGGTTGGTTTTCGGATAGGAGGCAACCCGCGAGCACGTGGCACGAGGCGAAGCCGGCTCTGCCCTGTGACGTCATCCACTTGGGAGAGGCTGAACAGGGCCTGTTCTGTGGCCGTGCTAATACTTGTAATAATATTTATAACAGTCGCTGTAGGAGAGATGCATTCATGATGAAGACGTTGAAGGAGATCGGATTATATATATACATATATATATATATATATATATATATATATATATATATATATATATATATATATATATATATATATAAATGATAAAGACCATGGACTAAAATCTACTGTTTCCAAATTTGCTGATGATACAAAACTGCGGAATGGCAAATGTTCACTTAAACCAATTAGATATTAAAGAAAATTTAGATAAATTACAG
Source organism: Oratosquilla oratoria (assembly GCF_046742065.1). Lineage (NCBI taxonomy): Eukaryota > Metazoa > Arthropoda > Malacostraca > Stomatopoda > Squillidae > Oratosquilla > Oratosquilla oratoria. The sequence goes on from NC_134818.1 coordinate 30,802,635, forward strand.
CAATGGTCTGAAAAGTGGCTAATGAAATATAACACAAGTAAGTGGAAGGTAAAAATAACAGTAAGTACAATTACAAGTTATTTGGAAATTCGTTAACAAAAGTGGATAGTGAAAAAGGTCTCGGCATAATTATCAGTAATAATCTCAAATCATCCAAGCAGTGTATTTCAGCCTCTGAGAAAGCAAATAAGATTCTAGGACTGATTACGCGATTATTAACAAACTATATAAATCGTTAGTTCGTCCACATTTGGAATATGCTGTTTCCGTATGGTCATCGAATCTCATTAAAGACATTGACAGATTGGAAAAAGTAAAACGGCGAGCCACAAAACTGATTCCAATTATCAAAAATAAATCATACGAAAATCGACTAAAACATATGAATCTGTTTTCCCTAAAAAGCGTAGACTCGGAGGTGACTTGATACAGGTCTTTTAAATTCTAAAGGGAATTGACAACATCAAAAGTGGCAAAATTTTCACACTGAATGAGAATCGGACAATAAACAATGGTCTCAAACTGTCCGGAAATAGGTTTAATTTGGAAGTGGGTAGAAACAACTTCGCCAACCGTGTAGTTAATGAATGGAATAAACTTCCTGCAGAGGCAGTGCAATGTAGTTCAGTTCGAAGCTTTAAGAATCATTTAGATAAACACCTAAGCTAGATGCTGTAATGATTATAATTTATTTTATATTGTTTTTTATTTTTGTTATAATTTGTCTGTTTATAATTATTTTCTTTATTATTATTAGTTATGTGTCAATTTACTATGTACCTGTTTTATTATTATTTAGCTATACCTATGCATTATATATGTATTTTATTTACATTATTATAGTTTTTATTTATTCATTTATTTATTGTTTTCGCATCCAACCTAGATATAGACCAAAAGGTCTCCTGTCGGAATGCTTCGCCTTTGTAATCCTTTGTAATATATATATGTGTGTATATATATATATATATATATATATATATATGTGTGTATATTTATGTATATATATATGTACAGTATATATATATATATATATATATATATAATATATATATATATATAATATATACAAGTGAGTTTATTCCTGTGTGCGTGTGCATGTTTTTAGAATAGTGTTTTTTTTTTCTCTCGTTTTAGAGAGGTACCCTATACTCTACAGTCCCCACAATTGTGAAAGCATGTATTGTAGTTTGGAGTAAAGGAAGTTTCTCTCCTATTCCTGGATGACTGGTGTGTTAACATCAACACAGTGAGTTTGGGAGTGGATAGAAGGTGAGGAACCTACGCCAGGAGGAGCAGAGTAGCTGCGACCGAAGCCGTCACCTTTGCCCTATTATGCGCTTTGAGGACTGTTGGGGCAGGTAACAGTCGCTGGAAATCAGAGTGGAGTGCGGGATTCGAACCCACAACTAAGTGAATCCAAGACCACGAGATGGTCACTTCGCCTCTGAGAAGTGCAAAGTTGGACCAACATGTTTCGTTAACTCTGCGGTCGAGCTTGGATCGAACAAGGGACCACCACTATCACCACCACCAGTATCACCATCATTATTACCACCATCATCGCCGCCACCAGTATCACCATCACTATTACCACCACCAATATCACCACTATTTCTATCACCACCACTATCACCATCTCCAATATCACCATCACCATTTCCAATATCACCATCACCATTACCACCATCATCGCCACCATGACTATTGCCACCACCAATATCACCATCACCACTATCTCCATCACCACCACCAATATCACCATCACCACTATCACCACCCCTTCACCATTATCACCATCTCCACCACCACCTCCATCACCGTCATCACCATCTCCACGATCATCGCCATCAGCATCATCACCACCACCACCACCATCTCCCTCTGCCACTTCCTCCACACCTCCTCTTCTGTCACCATTCTCATCACTTCGCTACTATCACCACTCCATACATCCCCCCAACACATGTTAACGTCACCATTGTCATCACCTCCATCAACAATTTTAACTTGTCACCATATCTACCATCACTGTCACCATATCATCAGTATCACCATACACATTACCATACCAGCAACTTCATCACATCTACTGTCTCAGCTGATCTCTAACAAGATCCAACCCATTAGAGCACCGAGGACTGACCGATACAAGAACACTGCTATTCCATCCATTGTTCGCACAATAAACTCATTATGAAACTTAGACTAGGCATATCACTCTTATAATTACTGTATTGCATTATTATCAGCGTATCATTGTAAAACTTAGACTAGGCGTATTACTCATAAAAGTACTCTATTGTATTATTGTCAGTGTGTCACTGCTATTTCAATAAACCTATTATTATTATATTATTATTATTATTATTATTATTATTATAACTTTCACCATCGATACTGAAAAAGTGGAAAGGACAGAGAAAAAGAGAAGGAGTTAGAGAGGGAAGGAGAGAGAGGGAGAGAAGGAAAGAGAGGGATAGGGAGGAAAGAGACCAGGAGAAAGAGAGGGAGAAGGAGGTGGAGAAAGAGAGATAGAGGGAGAAGGAGGTAGAGAGAGAGAAAGGGAGAAGGAGGTGGATAAAGAGAGAGAGAGGGAGGGAGAAGGAGGTGGAGAGAGAGAGAGAGAGCGGGAGAATGAAAGAGGAACACGCCTCCTACTGACAGCCGCCAATCTGGCTATTACCAGCGCACATAGACGCGCACACACTCCCACCTACCTCCAGCCTGGCGCAGGCCCTCCAGCTCCCATACTTACCTCACTATCGCCAGGGACAAAATTAGGGACACATCCTGTCAGAAACTCACCCTCCCTCCCTCACTCACTCACTCACTCGCTCACTCCCTCGTTCACGCCGTGCTAGACCTGCCCGGGCACCTGCTTCTGACGTCATTCCCTCTTTTCATCTCTCTTGCTCTCACTCCTTCCCTCTTCCTCCGGTTCTCTCTTTCTCACTCTCACTCTCTCTCTCCCTCTCACTCTCATTCTCTCCCATGCCCCCACTCTTTTTCTATCTCTCCCTCTCTCCCTCCCTCCCTCTCTCTGTCCCTCTCTCCCTCTCTCCCTCCCTCCCTCTCTCTGTCCCTCTCTCCCTCCCTCTCTCTCTCTCCCTCTCTTTCTCTCCCTCTCTCTCTCTCCCCTTCCTTTTCCCTTTCTCTCATTCCCTCTCCTTCCTTCTATCTTTCCCCCTTTCATTCCCCCTCTCCTCCTTTCTCTCCCTCTCTTCCTCTTTTTCTCGTTCCCTCTTTCTCTTTCCAAACCTCTCTTCCACTCTCTCTCGTTCCCTCTCTCTCTCTCTCTCTCTCTCTCTCTCTCTCTCTCTCTCTCTCTCTCTCTCTCTCTCTCTCTCTCTCTCTCTCTCTCTCTCTCTCCCCCCCTATCCCTCTTTCTCTTTCCCTCCCTCTCTCTCTTTCCAGGCCCTTGAACATGGGGACGGCCTCTGACAGGTGAAAGGGGTCACGATCGATTGAAAACTGGTTCAGAGGGTGGCCACGCTCCAGTTAATGAGGATTTACGCTGTGACGGCGCATAGCCGCACTCTGTCTTCTCGGGTTCTGAAAGTTCCTTTCGGCTACATGATGTATGATAATGGTAATATAAGGGATCGCAGTGGTAATGGTAATAATGATAGTAATTGTTATAATAACGGTGAAAGGTTTGGCCGTCATTGTCACCCCCAAAACAAATTAGTCATTCCGGGACGGTTACAGGTTGTCCCCGGTTCCGGTGACCTGGGCCAGATGTCCGGGCACAGATCTGCCGCAGACAAACGGGCCCGGAAGCCCCCCTTCCCTCTCTCTCTCTCTCTCTCTCTCTCTCTCTCTCTCTCTCTCTCTCCCTCCCTCCCTCCCTCTCTCCCCCTCTCCCCTTTCTTCCCTTCCCCCTCCCCTTTCTTCCCTTCCCCCTCCCCTTTCTTCCCTTCCCCCTCCCCTTTCTTCCCTTCCCCCTCCCCTTTCTTCCCTTCCCCCTCCCCTTTCCTCCCCCCTCCCCTTTCCTCCCCCCTCCCCTTTCCTCCCCCTCCCCTTTCCTCCCCCTCCCCTTTCCTCCCCCTCCCCTTTCCTCCCCCTCCCCTTTCCTCCCCCTCCCCTTTCCTCCCCCCCTCCCCTTTCCTCCCCCCTCCCCTTTCCTCCCCTTTCCTCCCCTTTCCTCCCCCCCCCCCCTTTCCTCCCCCCCTCCCCTTTCCTCCCCCCTCCCCTTTCCTCCCTTTTCTTCCCCTCCCCCTCCCCTTTCCTCCACTTTCCTCCCCGTCCACTCTCTTCCCCTTCGTCTTCCCGCTCTCCTCACCCCTCTTCCCCATCTCCCTCTTTCTCCTCCCCCGCTTCAACCTCTCCCTCTTCCACTCTCCACTCCCCCTCTTCCCGCTCTCCTCACTCCTCTCCCCAATCTCCCTCTTTCTCCTCTCCCGCTTTCCCCTCCCCCTTCACCCTCTCTCGTCCCCTCCTTCCCCTCTTTCCCCTCCTCCTCTCCTTCCTCTCCTTCCCCTCCTCCCCTCCTTCCCCTCCTCCCCTCCTTCCCCTCCTCCCCTCCCTCCCCTCCTCCCCTCCCTCTTCACCCTCTCCCTCTTCCCGCTCCCTCTTCCCGCTCCCCAACCTTCTTCCCCATCTCCCTCTTTCCCCTCCCCTCTTCTCCCTATCTCTACTCCCCTCCTTCCCCTCCTCCCCTACACCTTTCCCGCTTTCCATTCACACCTCTCCCCCTCCCCTCCCCCTTCTCCCTCTCCGCATCTTTCCCTGTGCCCCACTACGCTCTCCCCAACCCCTTCCCCCTGTGTATATATGCATACACACACATGCATATATATGTATGTATGTGTATATATATCTTGGCCTCGTTCTGATCAAAGGAGTGATGCTCCTCGCTGCTTCTCGGCCGGCCGGCCCAGGGGGGGGGGGCACCTGTGGAGCACACACACAGGGCGCTGTTGGAGTGCTGGCGGGTAGTGGCAGTGCAGGTGGAAGGGATGGTGTGGTAAGTGGTATCTGTGGTGGTGTGGGTGATGGTGGTAGTTTTGGTGGTGGTGGTGGAGGTGGTGGAGTTAACATCTTCGTTCCCAAGATGTCTCGGCGGTGAATAGAATGGTCTGGCGGCAGAAAGGAAGACGAGTGGGATGTGGCACCCGGCTCGGAAGGGGTTCATGATAGAGCCGATATAGCGATGTCGACGGCGAATCTATTAATTTCCAAAAATGTCCGTGTCTTTCTCTCTCTCGTTTTCTATCTTTCTATATATCTCTTTCCTTTCTCTCTTTCTCCTTCTCTCCGTCTCTCTCTTCTATCTCTTTCTCCCCCTCTCTCCTATCTTTCTCCTATCTCTTTCTCCCTCTCTATCTCTTTCTCCCTCTCTCTCCTATCTCTTTCTCCCTCTCCCCCCCTCTCTCCTATCTCTTTCTCCCTCTACCCCCCCCTCTCTCTCTCTCTATCCTATCTTTCTCCCTCTCTCACTCTCCTTCTATCTTTCTCTCTCTATCTCTCTCTCTTTCTCTCTTTCTCTCTGTTCGTGCACATAGTGGCAAAGATGACGGCATCGGGCGCAAATGAGCGCCTCCAGGCGTACGCTTCTCGTATTTGTTCATCATTATTTTTCACACCATTCGCCTCCTCTCCCTTCGCCCTCCCTACTCCAATATTCTCCACCCTCCAGCATCGACTTCTTCATTTCTTCTTTATTCTCTTCTCTTCGTCCTCCTCCGCCTTCCTTCTGTTCCTTCTCATCGTCCTCATCCTCATCCTCATCTTCCTCCTCTTCCTCCTCCTCCTCCTTCCTTCTCTTCCTCTTCTTCCTCCTCTTCTTCCTCCTCTTCGTGCTCCTCTTCCTCCTTCCTCTTCCTCCGCCGAGAAAAATGTTTGACAATTTCTTTTGTATTGTCCTTTCCACAACCTATCTTACTTCGCCTCCCCCACCTACCTCCCTTCGCCGCCTCCACTTACCTCCCTTCACCTACCTCCCTTCGCTTCCCTCGCCTACCACTCTTCACCTCCTCCGCCTACCTCCCTTCGCCTCCCCCACCAGCCTCCCTTCGCCTCCCTTCGCTTCCCCACCAGCCTCCCTTCGCCTCCCCCACCTACCTCCCCTTGCCTCCCCCACTTCCCTCCTTTCACCTCCCCCCACCTACCTCCTACCTCCTTTCGTCTACCCCACCTACCTCCCTATAGCTACCCCACCTACCTCCCTATAGCTACCCCACCTACCTCCCTATAGCTACCCCACCTACCCCCCTTCGTCTACCCCACCTACCCCCCTCACCTTCCCCACCCCCATCACCTCCCCCACCCCCATCACCTCCCCCACCCCCATCACCTCCACCACCTACCCCCATCACCTCCACCACCTACCCCCATCACCTCCCCCACCTACCCCCATCACCTCCCCCACCTACCTCTCTTCGCCTCCCGCACCAACCTCCCTTTTCCTCCACCTACATCCGTTGTCCTCCCCCACCTCACTGTCCCTATCTCTCACCCTCACCCACTCTCTCACCCACTCAGGTTCTCTCTAGCACTCTCCTGTTTATCTCTCTTCTCTCCTCCCCTCCCCTCTTTTCTTCCCTCCCACATTCCATTACCTCTTTCCCTTCTTTCGTTTCTTCCATTTCCTTTCCCTCCCTTCCTCCCTCTTCCTCCTCACCCTCCTCACCCTCCTTTATTCTCCTCCAGCATTTTTCACTTTCCTACCTCCCTTTATTACCCTCATTCCCACCCCCCTCTCCTCTCCCTTCTTCACCCCCGACTTGACCCCCTCTCCTCTCCCTTCCTCACCCCCGACTTGCCCCCCCCTCTCCCCTTCCGCTGATTCCAGACCCCACTGGAAGGAGGTCCTCTTTCTGCCCCTCGCCCCCCATCACCAGCAAAGCCGACGTTATGATCTACATGTCCATTCTTTGTACCAACAGGTGTCGCGCACAGCCTTGGCTCTCACACGCCGTGCGCATGCGCACAGGAGGAGGATGGTACACAGGAAGTGGGGAAACGGGGGAAAGAAGGGAGACTGAGAGGGGAGAAGTACATAGAAAGAGGAGGAGGGTAGGAATGATAAAAAAAACGGAAGCATAGATGTATACACCCCCCCCACACACACACACACAGTATGGAAAGGCTGGTTGGTTATGATACAGTAGATATAACTGCAAAAATATGGAATATTTGTTTTGTATTTGTTAGTTTATTTTATTTATTTATTTATTTTTATTTATTTTTCCTTGTGGAGGTTATTGGTAATGAAACCTCGTTGTGTATTGGAAATTTGACCTACGAGGAAATGGGAGATGCATAGTTTCTTTGTCGCATTGACGATAACTTGAAACTTTTCTCAAACGAAGCAAGGGAGACCGTTTGGTCCATAATGAAAGCCGATGAAAAAGGAAGAACATATGAGAAAGGAGAAATTAGGGGCGATTTATATATATATATATATATATATATATATATATTACTAGAATTGGGATACCTGCGATTGTTTCAGTCACTCGTTGTGCTGCATGTTTCGAGGCCAAGCTATAGATTAACGCAGTTGTTTAGTTGTTATTAGCATGTTTGTGTATTTACATATTTTATCTATATTGTACGAGTTATTGACTTGTTTTATATATTTTATCATTAATTATTTATTACTATTTTTTTCTACTACATGTACTACTACTACTAGTACATTTGTGTGTGTGTGTGTAATTCACCATGGTCTTGGTTCACGTGTTGGACTCGTGATCGACAGGTACTACCCTCCCGTGTGTGTGCGCGCGTTTGTAAGAATAGCTTCGGACAGAACTGGGAGTGTACTACTGCAGTGCGTTGGGCTTCGTTCCCGCAACGTGAGCACAAAAGCTCCAGTTTGATTCCCATCGGTGTCGTTTCAGTACAGTTTAAATGGACCGTTCGTTCGGCCCGATCACACAGGCGTAAGATGGCTCCTCCGCCCACAGCTGAGCGCCTCCTAGGGAACGCTCCTCACTGCTGTTGTGCTTTTTTTTTTTACATGTACACAATAGGTCCACAAATGACAGAGACAGAGAGATGGGGGGACTTGCACACACACACACACACACACACACACACATATACACACATGATGGCGAAGTGGTAGAATTCCCGGGCGCCACTACGGCGGTCCTGGTTCGATTCCCGCCCAGGGCTGAAATAATTTCAGTATCACTGCGCTGCAAGTCGTTACTCAGACTCTCGTGGTCGTGGAGTTAGGTGTTGGTGTAAGGTCATAACATTGCCCATAGATCGGTCATACGAGCTCTGAGCTCTCTTCCGGGAGGGAAATAGCTGTCGATCACGAGTCCAACACGTGATCCAAGACCATGATGAATCACACACGTTTACAGAGAGAGAGGGTGGTGGGCGGGGTGCAGGAGGTTGAAATAGTATAAGAAGGAAGTATTCCGACCCTTAGCTCACCGGAAGATTCCTCTCCCTCCCACCTCCTTCAATCTGTCCCTCTTGTATAGGGAGGAGGAGGAGGAGCGAGGAAGGGGGAGAGGCCGTGATGTCCGTTCCGTTCCATCAACATGTCCGTCCAAGTGACAGTCGCCTGTGGGAGGGCGCAGCGATGATTATCATTTATTATATATATATATATATATATATATATATATATATATATATTATCATTTGTCTGATTCTCATTTATTATTAGTTATGTCAATTTATTATTACTTACTATTTACCTGTTTGTTTATTATTTAACTACACCTATGCATTTATTTATTGTTTACATTATAGTTTTTATTTATTCATTTATTTATCATTATTATGATTTTTTCGCATCCGACCTAGATATGGACCGAAAGGTCTCCTGTCGGCATGCTCCGCCTTTGTAATCCTTTGTAATCCTTTACATTATCTATCCATCTTCGTCTCTGTCTTCCTGTTGGTTTTCGTCCCTCTGTTGTTCCCAGTATCACTCTTTTCGGTATTCCATTGTTCGCACAGGTCTTTCAAAACCTAAAAAGCCGTGAATTTTTGTGTTATTAAAACCCAGTACTGAAAAGCTCTTAAATTCGTAAAAAAAAAATTGTCAGAAGTTATAGAAAAGTAAGGAATTTTATGTTTTTCCACTAAAATAGATTTTTCATGCATTTCTTGTTTAATCAGTTGGCGATAAAAACTATTCCCTCGGTGGTGGTTCCAACATAGTACAAGATGTTGTTCTTTTTAAGTCCACCACTCCCCTTGAATGTCATTTTCTGTTCATTTTTGTAAGTGCTGGGTTATGTAAAATATCCAGGAATTTCAGTACATAGGTCCTGAAAAAGTGCAAGAATGCGTCATGAAAAGTCCTAAAAAAGTCATGAAAAACCTGAAAAAGAGTGGGAAACCTTTATTCTCTCTTCGCTCAACCTAGCAGCATGTCCTGCCCATCGCGATTGGTTCCTCTTTACTACATCAATAATTAATTCTTGGTTGTTGTGTAAATTCCCTCAGTTTTTCACTGTGTCGTTTTTTCCATATATCCTCTTCTATGTCGAATATCGGTCCTACTATTCTTCTGAGAATTTTATTTTCGAACACTATTAATCTACTCTGGTTTATTATTGTCCAAGTTTCAGAAGCGTAAAGGGCAATGGGTTTAATAGATTTATATACCCTTAATTTTGTAGTTACGGGGTAGTTTTTCTTCATGATTGGTAACTAGCTATAATAACATTGATTAGCTGCTGTAATTCTATTTGCTGTTTCTTTCTCTACATCGTTTCTATTTATTGTAACATCGAGGTATTTGAAATTATCAACAACTTCGAAATCGTGCTGATTTATATGTATATTTTCGGGAGTATTTTAATCATTCCTTTTTACACACGTAATCTCAGATGAAACAGTGATGCAAGGGATGGGGATTGGTTACGTGTGAATGATATTTGGACGCAGCCCGAAGGGATTTGTCACAGATTTCTATTTTTCTGCATGAGGAGACGGAGAAGTGGGCGCCGAATAAGTGAAGCGGTATTGCTTCTGGATGTACTGTGTCCTACTGCATTGCTTCTGACTAAGGGCAGTGGGCGGGATACAAGGATGACCCGGCATCCATGAGGAGCTAAGATGAGGAGGAGGAAAGGGTGGTGATGGATGGGAGTGGGTATATGCCTTTTGACTTTGGTTAGCTCTCTGGCAAGCAGGTCCTTGCCATATAGAATTGATAGAATCTCAATCTTATCTATGTTCATGTGCAGCCCAATCTTCCTGGCAGCCTTTTGGAAGGGTGTTATGTTTTCGAAAACTTTACGTTTTTTGTCATTAAATCGACGTTGTCCTCATATGTTATGTTAGTGATTTTGATGTTCAGTTGCGGTCCTTCTTCCCTCTTCATTATTATGTTTAATAATCTTGAGAAAACACACCCCAGCCAGAATAATGCAATTTTTTTTTTTTTATCTAATTGGTTTTATTTAGCTGTGAGGCGAGTTGTTTTTATTTCATTATTATTTTTTTGTTTTATTGATATTATTATTTATTTATTTTATTTTATTTTTTCTCTGTACAATGTTAATAACAGTGCACTGTGGTCTGTAAACATGTTAAACCCGAACAAAGTTAACCACTAACCCATTGAGGTCCTTAGCAAGTTAGGCTTCTGCCATCACCAGACGGTTTTCTTAAGCCGAGGGGAGGTCGTAGGGTGGAATGGGTTCTCAACCGGTCCAGACCCCATTCCACCCCCACCCCCCATTCCACCCCCCATTCCACCCCCACCCCCCTCGCATGCCCCAACAGAATCTAGAGAGCGACGGCGCCACAGGGCTGAGGGAGGGAGGAATGGGGGGGTTGGGGGAAAGGGGAGAGTAATTGTTGTCTGCATTCTGGGTCTCCTTCGTCAGGCTGGATCGTTCCGCAGGAATTCCTCTTCAACATTCCCGTTCTTGTCTTGTTCCCATTCCGGGGCGGGAGTATGTCTCCTCCACTCCCTCCCTCCACCTTCCCCCTCCCACCACTCCGTATGTCTGCTATGTCTGTCTTCGTGTATGTTTGTGTGGGCCTGTGTCAATATGTATTACTATCTGCTTGCGTATTTCTCTCCTCTTTTTGTGTATGTGTATATATACGTGCATATATCCTTCCTCTTCTCTCTTGTTCCCTCTTCCTCTCCCGTCTTCTGCCTGGAAGCGTCCCTCCTTACTCTCGCGAAGGGTTGGGGGAGGGCTTGTCCCGGAATGCAAGCATAATAATCATCATAATACAGTACCGAGGAATCCTCATTAGCAAGCCCATGGCTCCGAAAAGCTACCCCACCACCTCCTTGCGCTCTCACACCACCACTACACCCCCACCCTCCCACTCCCCCCACCCTCCCCCACCCCCCCACACCCCCACTCCCCCCCACACCCCACTCCCCCCACACCCCCACTCCCACCCTCCCGGATGATATAAAAACTTAAGAATGAAGGAGACTGCAAGGGACCATAAGGCCTACACTAGGCAGTTCCATGTCCATTACCACTTGTCATCCCCATCCATAAAGTTGTCTAAATTTTATTCGTTTACCACTCTATTGGTAAGCCAATTCTTCCCTCTTTCCTTCTTAAACCTAAAATTGTCCTGTTTAAATCCATTACTGTCAGTCCTGCTTTGTCGTAATGAGATGACCTTGTTTGCGTCATCCTTGTTAAAGCTTTTGATCCACTTGAACACCTCTATTAGATCACCCCGCACTCTGCGTCTTTCCAGAGAGAGCAAGTTCAGGTGCCTAAGCCTGTCCTAGAAAGGTAAATTTGAGCCCATATATCATTATTAAGCACGGTAATGTAAAGACGGATAATTATCTTACAAATAGAATGTTAAATGAATGGGATAGACTTAATAACCATGTAGTGAGCGCTGAAACCATTGATTGTTGTAAGAGAATATTAGATAACCTTTTGGATGAGAATGATAGGAGGTAATGGACATGGAACTGCCCAATGTAGGCCTTATAGTCTCTTGCAGTCTCCTTCATTCTTATGTTCTTAGTGGCGGTACGTGCATGTTTCATTTTAACTTCATCTTTGTTTTTTGTCCAATGTCTCTCTTAACCAAGCTATGGATCTTTTGTTTCTTGAAGTCCTGTGGTGGGAGATACTGATGTCAGGGGTCGGATAGTGGTAACAGGGTTAGGGGATGGATAGTGATGGCAGGGGTTAGGGGATGGGTAATGATGACAGTGTCAGGGTTCAGGGGACGGGTAGGGGTAATAGGGTTAAGGGATGGATAGTGATGACAGGGTGTCAGGGGTCGAATAGTGGTAACAGGGTTAGGGGATGGATAGTGATGACAGGGATCAGGGGATGGGTAATGATGACAGGGTCAGGGTTCAGGGGACGGATAGGGGTAATAGGGTTAGGGGATGGATAGTGATGACAGGGGTCAGGGGTTGGATAGTGGTAACAGGGTTAGGGGATGGATAGTGATGACAGGGTGTCAGGGGTCGGATAGTGATAGCAGGGGTCATGGGTCGGACAGTGATAACATGGGGCAGATAGTGGTAATAGGGTTAGGGGATGGATAATGATGACAGGGGTCGGATAGTGGTAATAGGGTCAAGGGATGGATAATGATAACTGGGCCAGAGGTCGGGGAATGGATAGCGATAACAGGGTCAGGCGTCAAGGGATGGATAATGATGACTGTGTCAGGGATCGAATAGTGATAACTGGGTCAGGGGATAGGTACTGGCAGCAGGGTCAGGGGATGGTAATGATAGCGAGGTCAGGGGTCAGGGAATAGATACTGATAACGGGGTCAGGGGTCAAGGG
>NC_134818.1:30820359-30827859 GCF_046742065.1 Oratosquilla oratoria
ATGCCCAACTATTTGTAGACTTACAAAGGGTCATAATTGAGGTTGTTCACAAGGTAATAAAGAGCCTGCGTGGAGCAGTAGGTAACGTTCCTGCCTCGGAACGCGGAAGGTCCTGGTTCGATCCCCGGTAAGTGCGAAAACACTCATGGTTTTCCAACCCCTCTCCACAACAGTGGACACCAGAGGTGCGGTAGGTCAATGTCGCATAAACATATATATATATATATATGTATGTATGTATATATATGTATATACACATATATACATTGAATGGTTCCCAGTGAACAGATTAACATCTTTTCAACCACAATCCCCTATTAATTCCATACCATCGCATTAGAGACTGAGAACCTCGAAGGAAGCATATACTGGAAATTGAAACGTGGTCGAGCCGAGGACTCGAACTCAGCTCTGACGTGACAAAATGTTAGTGACTTAATCCATCTCTCTTGATGGCCTAATGGGTAACTGACAATTTTTCGCTTCCGAGCCGAGTTCGAGTCCTCGGCTCGACCACGTTTCAATTTCCAACATATGCTCCATTCGAGCTCAGTCTCGATTGCGATGACATGGAATTAAAAGTGAATTGTGGTAGAATATATATATATATATATATATATATATATATATATATATGTGTGTGTGTGTGTGTGTGCGCGCGCGCGCGCTAACACCTAATCATTACGATTGACCTGATTACATTTATTTCAGGCTTCATTCACAAACTCAGCCATTCCAACATAGCTAAAACTTCACATGCAGCACTTCTCACCATACATACAACCTCACCAAGCCTGATGAAGCCACCGTGGTGAGGAACAGAGACGATATCGTCCCATAGGTGATAGGCTGGTCATGCATTGGGTAATTAAGGCTGACACATGCACACACAAACACGTGCACTTTAATCGAGATCCTGCTGTGGCTACGCCTGATATATATATATATATATATATATATATATATATATATAATATATACATATATATATACATATTATATATATATATATATACACACAGTTGTCCAGTGTTTGTTTTATTTTTAATTTTTTTATTCAGAAGTATGTATGCATGTTTGTCAGTGAATTACAGTGAGGTTGAGTAAGAAAGCGAACGAATTTTAATACGTGACTCTCCACTTACTCGACAGTTGGCCACCTTAACAGTTGGCAGCCTTGACAGTTTGGCCACCTTAACAGTTGGCAGCCCTGACAGTTTGGCCACCTTAACAGTTGGCAGCCCTGACAGTTTGACCACCCTGACATTTGGAACCTTGATAGCAAGCCTGAGTGTAAGCTTTATGTACATTAGTCTTTGAACTGTAATCGGCCTAGGAACATGCACGAAGTTGTATTGGATCCAGGGTTACCAACTGTCAGGCGGCCTATCAGGGGTGCCAATAAGATTAGCCAGATGGGCTTACAACCAGGTCATGCACGTTGGGCTGGTCGTGCACGAGGTCATGTGAGGTCATGCACGAGGTTGTACATATTGAAATGTAGTAACACATGCCATGGGTATTGATAAAAATCGCCTGACGTCAGCCAGTGTAAAATTCGAAACCAGTGTTTTTCAACCTGGGGGCCATGAGGTTCCTCAAGAGAGCCATGACAAGAATTTGAGGGAGGAGCATGTTTTGCTGTTACAAATTATACATTTCTGTATAATTTGAGGAATCTGAATATTAAAAAACAAATCGTCACTCGATCTGTCCTGGCAGAAGTAATAACAAAATTTCATAATAAAACAAAAGATGTCTATCCTCTCTCTCCACTCTCTCTCTCTCTCTCTCTCTCTTTCTCTCTCTCTCTTTCTCTCTCTCTTTGCGAGGTGGGATATGGGTGAAAAATGAAGGGAAACCACACGAATTTTGAGAATCTGTGAAGGGAAGGGAGAGAGGTTGAGAGCCACTGGGCTAAACGGTCCTTCCCCAACCCACCCACCCAAGGGAGTAACATGACATCCTAACCAAGTTTGCAGGGCTGAATCGGCTTAGCTTTGATGAGTTGATCGTTTAACTAATTGGTTTGTCACGTGAGTGGATCTCGACAGGGTCAATCAATTATGTGATGGATTGGGGACCGATTGCATGAGGATCTTGTCCTGGTTGTGCAACTCTCGTTAACACCCCTTCGCTGGTTACCCTCACTCCACCCTCACTCCACCCTTACTCCACCCTCACTACATCCCCCTCCACATCCCCCCTCCCCCTTGGTGGCGTAATCGGAAGCATACTGGTCGGAATAGAAGGGTCAGGAGAAGAACATAATGGAGGAGAGTGCAAGAGACCATAAGGCCTACACTAGACACTTCCATGTCCATTACCACCAATCATCCCTATCTATAAAGTTATCTTCTTAAAACAACCAATTGTTTCCGCTCTCGCTACACGGTTAATTACTCTGATGGTAAATCAGTTCTTGCCTATTTCCTTCTTAAATCTAAATTTGGGAATCGAACTGGGGTCTTTAGCATGGCGAGGTCGGCTTGATTCCGAGCTCGCAGTACTGAGGCATGTATTGTTTTTGTGACATTTTAACAGCGTGTTTCGACATTTGAAAGTGTTTATTCTTGTATTCATTGTTTACAGATCTTTGATGTTTGTGTCGGAGAGTAGGTCGTACATCAACACGTTTTGAAATTCGTTAAATAACGGTCAAATGTCGTTGGAAGTCGAGATGACGTAAAGAGTCATGATCCGTTAAAAATCGTTAAAATTCTTTGGAATTTAAAAGTTTAAATGAACTGAACGGATGTATCAGGTTAAGAAATTAAATTCCTAGCCTCGCTGGTGGCGTCATCGGAAGCATGTAGACCTCGCATTCACTTAGTTGTGGGTTCGAAACCCGCACTCCTCTCCGATTCCTACCAGTGATTGTTGTTACCTGCTCCAACAGTCCCCAAAGCGCATGATAGGGCAAAGGTGACGGCTTCGGCCGCAGCTACTCAGCGCCTCCTGGTGTAGGCTCCTCAATACCACCACCACCTTGTTGAGAAAATTGTCTTTAATGTTTATGCGTAAGAATAAAATCGTGTTGCGTTTGGAACAATCATCGTCAGCAACATCAATTGGGGGCATACGCCAGGGAGCGCGTTGCATCACTCACGAGCCGGTCTCTCCGAGCAAGCTCCCATGCAGGGATCCTGCTTCCTCCAAAGAACTCGACAGGTTCGATCGACTTGCCCCAGCCATGAATTCTGTGGGCGCCCTCTTCGTCTCCTCCATCGATGGTTGTCTCTCTTGTAGAGACAGGACCCATGTGAGTAGGGTAAACATCAGGGAAATGCGTCTCGTGCCCATATAGCCGGTGCTGACGTTCACGGATTGTGATGGTAATTGGCCTAAACCGGATCTCAAAGAACAATCTTTGGTTTAGAACAGTGTCCGAGTTCAAGGAGGAACTCCGTCCGAAGCCCAGGGAAGCCATCTTGTTTTCTTAAGTGCCCTGAAGCTTCAGCAGTGTCCTGCCTTCAGCTGAATAGAATTTTACCTTCTAAAAACTCACCATCCCGCTCCCACGCAATGGGAAGTGAGAAAACCCTGGTAAGGTAAAGCTTTTCAGATGCTTTTTGAGAACCAATACGACGAAGCCTGCTCATGAGTTCGACACTATTCACTCGGCCTTCTGAATAAAATCGCATGGCGAAAATGCGTGGAAAGCGTCACGGTAATGAGAGATGCAATGAAGTAAAATTTTAGTTAATGGCATTGAGGTTATGTCGTATGACACGATTATGGCATGCTTGATGTCTCCCCACACCACTTTTTTTTTGGGGGGGGGGCTCTCCCCTTCTTTTTGGGGGGTAACGCTTCTTCCACCTCCACATCGTTTTGTGGGGATGAGAGGAGGGAGGGACGCTAATTAAAAACTACACAGAAAATAGAAAACCGAAGATGGGACGAAATTTGCCGAGGGTCTTATTTTGGCACATTGTTATCCAATCACGAGGTAAAACGTCACACTTTAAGCGGGACTTCGAAAAGAAGGGGGTAGGGGTATTTGTAAATCTAGGATTGAAAATTTTAGTTTTTTTTCTGTACTTTCTCTTGTTTCTCGTATCCGGGATTGGAGGCTGTTGTTTGTCCTTTCGAAAGGGGTCGTTGAGGTCATGGGCATGCAGCACCCTCTCCCCCCCCCCTCTCTCTCTCTCTCTCTCTCTCTCTCTCTCTCTCTCTCTCTCTCTCTCTCTCTCTCTCTCTCTCTCTCTCTCTCTCTCTCTCTCTCTCTCTCTCTCCTCTCTCTCTCTCTCTCTCTCTCTCTTTAATTCTATCCCTCTCACACGTACGCATACACGAGTGTTGATTGTTGATGAAACAACAAAACACGAAGATGGACATCTTTTTTTTTTCCTACACTTCCATTCGCCATAAAGACCGCGCTCTCTCTCTGTCACACACACACACACACACACACACACACACACACACACACACACACACACACACACACACACACACACACACACACACACACACACACACACACAATCTTCCCTGTGTTTGTCACCACCTTGTCACCTGTGTCTTTTGTATTTCAGTACATACATACACTAAAATGAGCGCTTGCGTCTCTTTGGGATTCGGATTCTCCTCGAAGTCTCGTTCGAAGGTGCAAGTTCGATTCCCAACAGCATCTGCCCCCCACCACCTTCATGTTACGCATGAGGGTTTCTTTGTTCAATAAAACTGTTGGGTGGCAATAATAACCGATTAAACAAATCTTCAGTATCAGTGAAAGATGTTAAAGGAGCAACGCTCGTGAATACGTGAATAGAATCCCCTGGCGGCAAGCAGAATAAGAATATAACCAATCACTTATTGAAGAGGTACTGCGTGTCGCAGAATAAGTTGTTAGACTAGAAATTAGAAACTGTTTCTAGGTGCATGCTCTAGATGTCTCGAAACGGTTTTGCTTCGTGGGAAGTCTTTTTAATCATTTGTTTATAGATATTTTTCTGAAGGAAGCCTGTGACCTTTACGAAAATAACCCACTTGCCCATGGGACGTGGGGAACAGGGTACAATGAGTGAGAGTGGATGCGTATATACAGAAATGTTGCAATATCAAAATATATAAGATTTAGTTTGACCGATTCTGATAAATGTTTACAAAATTGAGACCAGAGAGAGAAATGATGTATATAGGTATGTACGTGTGTGTGTGTGTGTGTGTGTGTGTATGTATGTGAAATGTTGCACCTTGTTTCCTCTCCAGCAATAATACCAGTTCATTCCTGGTGATAGAACAGATCATCTCCATGGTCTACTTTCTTCACCTCCACCTTCTTGTCACCCACGTACATTTCCACTTCTTCGGCATCCTGAACACTGCTCTTGCGGCTTGATTCACCACATCCATTCGCCATTTCCTTGGTCTTCCTCTTGCTCTCACCCCTGCCACCATCGATTCGTGAGTTCCCCCAAGGATGGCTGCTCTCGTCCATTCTCATAACATGGCCATACCACCTAAGGATGGTCTGTTCTCTTCTTTATTCCCAATCCCGTCTGCATCCCAGTCTACTCGCGAAAGTTATCGATCACTGCGTTGTTATACAAGTATATAGATAATACTATAATTGCATAATATATATAGTATAAAGAGAGAGAGAGAGAGCATTCCTCACACGAAAGACCGAAGTAATGATTCATCCCCACGTAGTGCTCAACCCGAATTGTTCGTTTGTCTTTGCATCAAAGCCCCTCCCCTTTCCCCTCTCCCCCACCTCCCACCTCCAACCTCCATAAAATGTCTTTCATTTTGAAAGCCGCTAAAAGCATAGGGCCGTTCTTTTGTATCAACACCCGTTTTGCAGCGCTGTAACACTTGTATTGATTCGGCCACATCGACCTTTGGGTTCTCCCCCCTTCGCATTATCCACAGGCGTGACCTTCTCCCCCGCTTCCCACGCCCTTTGGAGGCTGGCTGGCTGGCTGGCTGGCTGGCTGGCAAGCAGGCCTACCTACGTCTGCGTCGGCTTCAGGAGCCGGGGTCGGGAGGGGAGAGGGGGGAGTGGATGTTATCTGCTTCTCGGGACTTGAGTGTTGTGGTCATTTGCTTTGTAATTGTTTTCGATTTGATAGCCAATATTGGCGTTTTACTTTGGTGTATTTATTTATTGGTTGTGTGCGCGCGCATGTATGCGCGTTTATGTTGCTGCATGTAAAGAGTGTCTTGATGTCTATTCATTTTGATAAGTTGGACTGTTGACGGCAACAGAAACCTTTGATGTGAATGTTTAATTTCAGGACGTAGCTTTACCATTTGTTGTTCAGAGTTTACTCATCAATTAATTGTTGAACGCGTCTCTTCGTGTGCGTTGGTCATCGCAACTCCTCGGTCCCGGGTTCGATCCCCACTGGCTACCGGTCGCTACCACTTGTTCTGGTTATTCGAGTGCATAGGGTCAAGGTGACGAGTTGAGTCGTAGCGAAGCGTCCTATGGTGTTTATTAGTTATAGATTGAGGTGCCATTACACACACACACTCGCTCATTCGCTCTCTCTGTCTCTCGCTCTCTCTCTCTCTCTCTCTCTCTCTCTCTCTCTCTCTCTCTCTCTCTCTCTCTCTCTCTCTCTACCTTTCTCTCTGTCTCTCTCTTCATCTTTCTCGCTGTCTATCTCTCTCGCTCTCTTTGTCTCTCTCTTTCTCGTAATAGTAACGGGGTTACGATGAGGGTAATTGTGATCTGGTTGTCTTCTGTTTGTAACCGTACTGAAGAGAAAAATGTGACCTTTGGGTGTGACGACCCATACAACACTATGTAGGTTCTCAGACGCCAGGTAGTACGTAGTGGTAGTTGAGCGAAGGTAGGCGGTTCGAAACCCCGAGTCAACCCGTGACTTTAAGATCATGTGGAGCGTCCAGAAACAGAGGGTCATCCTCGCCACTTTTATTTGTTTTGAGTTAAGCGTGAATCGTGAAAGGAGAGAGCCCCAATATATATATATATATATATATATATATATATATATATATATATATATATATATATTTATATTATTGTATATGATATTTATATTATATATATATGATATTTATATTATATATATATGATATTTATATTATATATATATATATGATATTTATATTATATATATATATGATATTTATATTATATATATATATGATATTTATATTATATATATATATATATATATAATATATATATAATATATATATATATATATATAATATATATATATATATATATATATATATATATATACATACATATATACAATATATACGTGCTTAACGCGAAACCAATAAAAGTGACGAGGATGCCCCCTTTGTTTCTAGACGCTTCACACAATCTTTATTCCCCCAAATTCCTCCAAAGGTTAGCATGATTAGTCACCTCGTAGGCGGGTAATGGGTGAAGTGTAGATAAGGGTGAGGGATGGTAAGGGTAGGGGGGACTGCAATACAACAGCTGGACAGTGCGGTACGGTGGTAAAGATTGAGGCGAAAAAAGCCAAGCACGGCGACTCTCGGCCT
>NC_134818.1:30832859-30837493 GCF_046742065.1 Oratosquilla oratoria
CGCCCTCCTCATCTCCCTCGCCCTCCTCATCTCCCTCGTTCTCCTCGTCCTTGTTCTTTTCTTCTTCCTCGTCTTCCTCGTCCTTGTTCTTTTCTTCTTCCTCGTCTTCCTCGTCGTTGGTCCGTCAGGCGGCCAGCTGTCGAAGTAAGAAGACGAAGGAGAGTTGGTGGGACAGCAGCAGGAGCCGTGAGGCGGGGGCGGGGGGGGGAGGATATGGTGGTTCAATCCTCGGATGGTGTTCAGTACCTGGAGTGCATCATGTTCAGCGTTTCTTTTTCTTTTCAAGAATCAAGATTTTCTTTTTTTCTTTTCCAGGGATTTGTTTCAGTTTCAGAGTGTTTACGTTTCTTTTTTTAATATTTTTTGTTTGTCTTTTAATGGATGTGTTTGTTCAATGATGCAGTTGTTATTGTTGCTATTGTCATGTTTTTATTGTCAGTTTTTATTGACTTGTTTCTTTGCATCATAGAGGCCCTTCAGGACTGTTTATTCTTTTGTTATTATTCTGTCCATCGCCGGGCTATTGTATTCATCAGTGTGGGATCATCATTGTAGCGAGGGGGTGGCCTGGTGTTTATATGACGTGATTAAGTAGGGTAACTAACGCGCTCGTTCCGGCTCTCTCTCTCTCTCTCTCTGTATATATATATATATATATATATATATGTATATATGTGTATATATATGTATATATGTGTATATATATGTATATATGTGTATATATATGTATATATGTGTATATATATGAATATGTATATATATATGTATATGTATATATATATGTATATGTATATGTATATATATATGTATATATATATATATATATATATATACACGCACACTCTCGCTCCCCTCCCTCTCTCCCCTGTCTCTCCCTTGTCTCTCTCTCCCCTCTCTCTCTCCCTCGCTCTCTCCCTCCCTCTCTCTCCCTCCCTCTCTCTCTCTCTCTCTCACACTCTCTCTCTCTCTCTCACACACCCACTCTCTCTCTCTCTCTCTCTCTCTCTCTCTCTCTCTCCCTCCCCCCCCTCTCTCTCTCCTCTCTCTCTCTCTCTCCTCTCTCTCTCTCTCTCTCTCTCTCTCTCTCTCTCTCTCCTCTCTCTCTCTCTCTCTCCTCTCTCTCTCCTCTCTCTCTCTCTCTCTCTCCTCTCCTCTCTCTCTCTTTCTCTCTTCTCTCTCTCCTCTCCTCTCACTCGTCCTCCCCTTTCTCTCTTCCTCTCTCCAGGAAATTCTTCGTTGCTACGTGACCGGTGTGTTGAACACCGTGCTATTGGCAGACTGTTGAAGTCGCGGCTAGGGTAGTTAAAAATGACAAAGGTTTTAGTTTTCATAACTGTCAGACCTCCTTTGTGTTTGTCTGCCTGTCCAATACGATCTGCATGCGTTGTGTGTTTATGTTGATTGTTAAAAAAAAAAAAAAAAGGCAAGAATGGGGACTTGTTGCGACTTTTACAACATCGAACAATAGAGATTTTTACAATTTCGTCACCAGGTAGTGAATGGGTCATCAGCCCTAATCACGTGATATGCTAACGATGATTAACACATGATGACTGTGACATTGTGCCCACTGTGACGTCACGCGTGTCTCGCTGAGTGGACCGCGTTGAGCATCGGGCTCCCAACACACCGTCGTGCATAAAAATGGGTCATCACACTGGGGTACTTTTCCTCCAGCCTTCGATAAATCTGCGCTATCGCCCGCCGCCAGAAGAAAAAAATCGCCGTAAAATCACTATGGGAAGCTATTTTGTTTTCTCAACAATTTACATAGAATGTCAATTGATAGGCTCGAGGACTGCAAATCCGCTCTAACAGTCGGTGGAAAAATAGTCCAGTATGATAACGCCTTAACCCGACACACCGTCGTGTGGTCAACGGTCGTATTCGATGAGGTTAGAAGCGCTTCAAACTTGTTTGTTTTCGTAATTGAACGATAGGAAAAATATGTCCAAAAGGAAAACCCGAAGAATGAATTTCCATTTATTGATTGATATGGTTTAACGACACAACTCCCACTCCCCCTCCTCCTATACGGAGGCCAGGACAGTGTACCTTACAGAGGACTTTGTAGCGTGGAATTTAATGAACTTCGCCGGTGGCAGGGTTCGAGCCTCTCGACCTTCGTAAGTAACGACGTCCTGACCCGCTGGGTGATTATGGAATTAAATGTAGCTATTAAGCCTCATTGACACGGGGCTAGTTTAGTAGCCACTAGTGCTGAAAGCGACTTGCAAATTACACCTCTACTTGCCCAGTGTCAATGGAAAGTTAGTCAACTTGCCTCCAAACTATCCTAGTGTGAACACATACTTGCCTGGTAAGTTAAATTGTAGCAACTAACAATACCGGCTACTAAACTAGCCCCATGTCAAAACGAGGCTTTAACGTCTTTGCATTTTGTCAGAAAAGAGACCATGTCAGGATGGAACCTTTATTAAATGCACAACGTTTCCTTTTTTATTTTATTTTCATTATTATTTTTTTTTTAATCCTTTTCAAGTAAACAGAGGTAGAATACAACCCCTAAGATTTGGAACAAAACAGAGCCATGTTCAATATTGAACCCACTTTAGTTCATTTAATACTTGTAGTTGAATGGCACTCCGTGGGATGTCTTATGCTGGTGTACCTTACTCAGTCATTCCGAGATGTATAAAGGCGTTATCACACTGGGCTATTTTTCCTCCGACTGTTGGAGCTGAATTGCAGCCCGCAGTTTTCGGGAAGGAATGTTATATGCTGAGGAAAAACAATTCCCCTCCAGCATAGCAAATGACATTGTATGTATTTTTGTTGAGAAAACAAAATAGTTCGTCACAATTATTTTACGGCGGAAAAAGACTTGTTATTAGTTAATTTTGAGAAAAAAAATAATGTTCATAATTTAAATAGGCAAGAGGTTGTGTTTTTTGTCAGATCGATCCGATAAATGCACAATAATTTCCTTTTATTTTTATTATTATTTTTTTATTTTTTGTTTGTACGAGTGTAGAAAAAAATGTGAAGAGGAACAATACATTTTCAATCTATTTTCTCTTGAGTTTAGTGTATTTTTTATCTTAATTTCTTTGCTGTTTGTGTGAACTACATTGTTAGACGAATCAGCGGGTACTTTAATGATAAAAATATAAAACTTTGAATTCATCATTCATATTATTCTTTGTAAATGAATAAATTTTTATTTTTGCAATTATATTTTGTTTGTTTTATTTGTGTCTACATTGTTTACTTTAGAAAGTTCAATTCATGAAAATGAAGATTTGAGAAACACTTAATAATAAATTGTGTTTAAAATAAAATTCAAATATTCATTTTTTATTGTTATGACTCTTATTTCTTGTTTTTTTTATTTTTTGTTTTTTTTTTATTATTTTTTATTTTGTTACGTTGTACCTACACTACAAAAATTAAGAGAATTTCAGTTTTCATAAAATTAATATCATCAGCATTCGTTTATTTTGTGTCTTCAGAAATATCTATCATAAACTTTAACCTACTTTAAACTCAACATGATATTATATTTTTTATTATACATGAATTTATTAAAACAAGCCATAGCCAAAAAAAGAAAAGCGAAAGCAAATAAACAATCTTTAGAGACAGCAAAGGAGCGAAAATTGCAACTATATCTTCATTTGAAAATCTAAATATAGGCCTGAAAAATATTTAATAAAAACTACAATTAAAAGAACGCATTAGAGAAAGAATTATATCGTAAAAAAAAAAAAAAAACAAAAAACAAATGAGGAAAAAAAAAATCAGAGGAAAAAGCAAACAAGAAGGGAGGGAGAAAAATGTGGGAGGAGGGAGAGGGGGGGGGGTGAGGGCCTCCCGCAGCTGAATGGAATCGTCTGGCGATGGTCACAGAAAAGCATTTAAAAGGAAAGGCAAGGCGAAAATCAACCTCTATCCCATCTCATACGAAAACTCACATCCTCTTCTACAACTACCCCTCTCTCTCTCTCTCTGCCTTCTCTCTCTGTCTCTCTGCCTTCTCTCTCTCTCTCTCTCTCCCTCTCTCTCTCTCTCTCTCTCTCTCTCTGTCCCTTTCTCACTCTCTCCCTTTTTCTTTTCTCTCCCTCTTTCCCCTCTCTCGCTCTCTCCCCGCACACACTCTCCCCTCTCTATCTCTCCCTTCCTTCTATCTATCTCTCCCTTCTCTCTATCTCTCCCTTACTTCTCTATATCTCTCCCTTACTTCTCTCTATCCCTCCCTTCTCTCATTCTCCCTTCTATCTCTCCCTTCTATCTCCCTTTCTCTCTCCCTTTCTCACTCCCTCCCTTTCTCTCTTCTTTCTCCCTCCCTGTCCCCTTGATTCTCTATCTCCTTTCTTACCTCTCACTCTCTCTCTCGTCTTCTCTCTCCTTTCTACCTCTCTCCTCTTCTCTCCTCTTCTTCTTCTACTCTCCTACTCTCTCTCTCTCTCTCTCACACACCCTCCCCCCCTCTCCCTTTTCTTGTTATCTTCTCTCTCTCGCTATCTCACTTACTCAGGAATACCAATTGGCACATCTTAAACCCCAACGAAGTATTCCCTGTGCTTAATAAATTCTCAGGAAAGAAAAATTAATTTAGATAATTGGTATAATGTTCTGATATATATATTTTGCTCAAAACGTGCTTAGGACGT
>NC_134818.1:30837993-30842993 GCF_046742065.1 Oratosquilla oratoria
TGCCCTATATTACTATAACGAGGGGGGTTGGAATGAATTAAATCACCTGGCGGCAGCTTGAAGACTTTGTATCAAGGCCTTCGTCGTATAAGGCAGCTCTCACCAACGCAACTAGTTGCATGAAACTGATCGCGGGACGTAATATTTTTGTGTGTATTTGTGTCTGTGTTTATGTGCGTGTGCATGTATTTGTGTGTGTATGTATGTGTGCATGTAAGTAGGGGGGTGCAGGGAGGCGTGTGCGCGATCGGTTTCATGCAACTGGTTGCGTCAGTGTGCGAGCTGCCTAAGGGTAATGAATTAATTCTGTCATTCCCCATCAATCCCGGCTTTCAACCCGATGGAAAGGCTTGAGCGTTCCATCAGAAGCTAGAGTTGATGGGTTGGCAGAATTGAATGATTAATTAAGACCTTCAAAGAAGCAGCTACAAGGAGGTGGCTGTCGATATATGTAGAATTTAGACTTTACGATGAAATTTTGAATTCTTGAAGGGATTTTTTTTTTTTTTTCTCCTCTTTGATCTAAGTAATGGCCGCCATTTATCCGGGCTGTCCGGCCACAGAGGGTAAAGGTGACTGCTTCGGCCGCATCAAAGCGCCTCGTCTGAAACCTCGTACGCTGGGAAAGACGAGCATGGGATACAATTCTGCAGAGGCGTGCTGGCCTCGCATTCACGTCATTGTGAGTTCGAATCCCGAATTCTCCAGTTCCCACCAGTGATTGTTGTTACCTGCTCCAATAGTTCCCGAAGCTCATAATAGGGCAAAGGTGACGGCTTCGGCCGCAGCTACACAGCGCCTCCTGGCGTAGGTAGAAGCGCTGGTCATGACATAACTTAGCGTGATGGGAAATGATTTGACCAGATCACGTGACGTGACGTCATGGCTCCAGATCACAACAATTGTGTGATTTCATGGCCCGAGAAAGAACATTTTGAACTTTTCATAACATTTAAGAACATTAAGAACGTTTCTCCAGCAAGCGAGATTGGCAGCGCTAATCAGGATAAGCAACTAATCGCATTTACTTTTACTCGTGTGCTTGGAAAATGGACTGCGGGCTTAATGGAATCAATGAAAGCACTTTCTTGTGCGTTGGGCACCCCCTCCCCCTCTCTCTCTCTCTCCCTCTCCCTCAATCTGTGTGTGTGTGTGTGTGTGTGTGTGTGTGTGTGTGTGTGTGTGTGTGTGCACCTCTAGAACCGTTCCCCGTGCTTGGTTTCAAAGCGCCGCCGTAGAAAGAGAGAGATAATTCCAGCAAAAAAGTGGTCAGGGAATCCAGTGGGGGGGTTGGGGGGGATGGAAAGAAAGCCGGCCTGGCAACAAAAAGGGGGATGACCGTTTGACATGACATAGTCCGTTCATAAGAGAGGCTATTCTGTCTCTCTCCCGCCCTCCCCCCTCTCTCTTTCTCCTCTCTCCCTCCCTCACTCCCTCCCTCCCTCACTCACTCACTCTCTCACCTTCTCTCTCACTCTCATTCTCTCTCTCCCTCACCCCCCTCTCTCTCTCTCTCCCTCCCTCCCTCACCCCCCTCTCTCTCTCTCTCCCTCCCTCCCTCTCTTTCTCTTCCTCTCCCTATCTCTGACCCCTCTCTTTCTCTTCCTCTCCCTATCTCTGACCCCTCTCTCTCCCCTCTCATTCCCCTCTCTTTTTCCTATTTCTCTCCCATCTCTCTCTCCCCCTCTTTCTCTCCCTCTCTCTCCTCTCTCTTTCCTCTTTCTCTCCCATCTCTCACTCTCTTCCCTCTTATTCCCCTCTTTTTCCTCTTTCTCTCCCATTCTCTCTCTCTCTCTCTCTCTCTCTCTCTCTCTATATATATATATATATATATATATATGTCTGTCTATCTATCTCTCTATATGCACCCACGCATGCCACAACAAAGAGTAGCAAATGAAGAACGGTCTCGTATCAATTAGTCTGTCAGTATCTCGTTTTTTCTTTTTCCTGTTTCATCGTCACATTTCTGTGAAACGTTTCATTTCCTTGATCCCCCCCCTAGGTACCTGAAGCCACTTCATTCAGTCTGATTCAGAACAATTTTATTCAGCTGAAGGGGGCGACGCCCCCACCGTTCCTGAAAGTGGACTGAACTCAGTAAGAACATCATTCCGTCCCTCTGCTGAACAAAAAGAAAATTTATTTTCGGTGTTCTCGAGAACAAAACTCGCACGGTGTGTGTTCTTCAGGCTGAACTCTGCAAGAACATCATTCCGTCCCTCTGCTGAACAGAAATAGTTATTTTCGGTGTTCTCGAGAACAAAGTCCATACGGTGTGTGTGTTCTGGAAATTCAGAAAGTTAATACCAGTTGTCGACGGGTTGAGAACCTCTCTCTCTCTCTCTCTCTCTCTCTCTCTCTCTCTCTCTCTCTCTCTCTTTGTGTGTGTGTGTCTCCTCTTACTGGTGTTGTTAATTATTTCTTTAGTGATTTTGTGCTGGTTAGCATCAGATGATGATTTAGCTTAGAATTGGGGTGAGGTCCTGTTCTTCAAGGGATAATATGTTCAGATTTATTATTGGAATATTAGTGGGTAGTTTAGTCTTAGTTTAATCCTGGTTTACGTCAAAGAGGTTTTGTTCGATTTGGAGGGACTTCTGGTCCTTTGAGGATTAACTCTATCGTGAAAAGGGTTAGGGGGGGAAGGGAGGTTAGGGAGAGAGGGGGACTCTCTCTTTCCCCTAAGGGCTTTCGAAAAGGGACAAGGGGGCTTTGTTCTTCATAAGTCATTAACCTGGCACGCATTAGTGACAAAACCAATGGAGGGCTCCCCCCCCCCTATCCCCCGTCATCCCTCTTCTTCCACCTACCTCCTTTTTCTTCCCTCTTCCTCACTCTTCCTCCCTCTTCCTTCCTCTTCTTTCCTCTTCCTCCCTCTTGCTCCCTCTTCCTCCACCGTACTTCCTCTTCTTCTCTCTTCCTCCCTGTCTCTTCTCTCTTCCTCCCTGTCTCTTCTCTCTTCCTCCCTGTCTCTTCTCTCTTCCACCCTGTCTCTTCTCTCTTCTTCCCTCTTCCTCCCTCTTCCTCCCTCTTCTTCCCTCTTCTTCCCTCTTTCTCCCTCTTCTTCCCTCTTTCTCCCTCTTCTTCCCTCTTTCTCCCTCTTCTTCCCCCTTTCTCCCTCTTCTTCCCTCTTCCTCTTTTCCATCTTTTCTTCCCTCTTCTCTCTTCCTCCCTCTTCCTTCACCGTACTTCCTCTTCTTCTCTATTCCTCCCTCTTCTTCCCTCTTCCTCTTCTTCCCTCTTCCTCTTCTTCCCTCTTCCTCTTCTTCCTTCTTCCTCCCTCTTTCTCCCTATTCCTCCCTCTCTTTCCCTCTTCCTCCCTCTTCCTCCCTCTTCCTCCCTCTTCCTCCACCGTACTCTTCTTCTCTCTTCCTCTTCTTCCCTCTTCCTCTTCTTCCCTCTTCCTCTTCTTCCCTCTTCCTCTTCTTCCCTCTTCCTCTTCTTCCCTCTTCCTCTTCTTCCCTCTTCCTCTTCTTCCCTCTTCCTCTTCTTCCCTCTTCCTCTTCCTCCCTCTTTCTACCTCTTCTTCCCTCTTCCTCCCTCTTTTCTTCTATTTTTTCTTCCCTGTTCTCACTTCCTCCCTCTCCCTCCCTTTTCCTCCCTCTTCCTCCCACTTGCTCCACCTTCCTCCACTGTACTCCCTCTTCCTCACACTTCCTCCACCGTACTCCCTCTCCCTCCTCTTTCATCCACTTTCCCACCCCCCTCCGCCCTATCCCTCCCTCCCTCCTTCGTTTTCCTACTTCTTCCTCTTCCTCCTCCCACTTCTTCCGTCTGCCTTCCTCTTTCTCCCCTTTCCTCCTTCCTTCCCCTGTATCTCATTTCCTTCCCTTCCCCCCCTTCCATTCCCTTCACCTTCCTTCCCCCTTTCCCCCTTCCTCCTTCCTGTCCCTTTCTCCCTTCCTCCTTCCTGCCCCTTTCCCCCTTCCTCCCCTTCTCTCTTCCCCCTTATCTCCTTTTCCTCCCTTCCCTCTTCCCCCTTACCTCCTTTCCCTCCCTTCCCTCTTCCCCCTTACCTCCTTTCCCTCCCTTCCCTCTTCCCCCTTACCTCCTTTCCCTCCCTTCCCTCTTCCCCCTTACCTCCTTTCCCTCCCTTCCCTCTTCCCCCATACCTCCTTTCCCTCCCTTCCCTCTTCCCCCATACCTCCTTTCCCTCCCTTCCCTCTTCCCCCTTATCTCCTTTCCCTCCCTTCCCTCTTCCCCCTTATCTCCTTTCCCTCCCTTCCCTCTTCCCCCTTACCTCCTTTCCTTTCCTGCCCCGCACTACCCCGCTTCCACCTTCCCCCGTCCCCCATGCCCCTTTCCCCCGTTCCCCTTGCCCCCTTCCCCCGTTCCCCTTGCCCCCTTCCCCCGTTCCCCTGCCCCCTTCTCCCTTCTTCCTCCCTTACCCCCATCCCCCGTTCCCTTAACCCCCCCCCACTTCTTCCCCTCCTTCCCCCGCTTGAGGGGACGCGGTCGTCAAAAACCCGCCTTCGCTCATTGGAGAGATCTATGGGTCATTAACCGCTCCAACGCGGTAACCTACTCCCCCTTCCCATAGATTCTGTACTAGGGGGCGGGCAACCACCCGGACTGGTTTTCTATCAGGCGCACAAGCGGAACCCCTGCGTGAACGGGGTTCCAATCGATCGAGACCCCAGATGGAAGGATGGATGGTTCACAGCTGATACAAGTCGCTTGGTATCTTGGGTGATTGTGTGTGTTGTGAGCTACACTATGTTGAAAGGGTGAACGGGTATTGACGGAGAAGACCTTCTCCTCCTCCTACTCGTCCTTCTCAAGATCCTGTTCCTCCCCCTCCTCCTCCTCCCCTCCTCCTCCTCCCCTCCTCCTCCTCCTCCTCCTCCTCCTCCCCCTCCTCCTCCTCCCCTCCTCCTCCTCCCCTCCTCCTCCTCCCCTCCTCCTCCTCCCCTCCTCCTCCTCCCCCTCCTCCTCCTCCTCCTCCCCCCCTCCTCCCCCTCCTCCCCTCCTCCTCCTCCTCCGGCCCCTCCTCATCT
>NC_134818.1:30850493-30852993 GCF_046742065.1 Oratosquilla oratoria
CCTCCCTCTCCCTTCTACCATCCCTCCCGTCTGCCACCACTCCCTTCTCTCAACACTCACCCCTTCCCTCCGTCCTACTCTCCCACTCTCCCACTCCTTTAGTCCAAAAGGGGCCCCTATTCTTTAAAAGGGGGGATCAGAAATCAAAACCGTTGTAACTTTGGGCCTTTGCCATAAGTATACGGGTGCTCCGTGACCTATTTAGGTACGTCAGACACCCTAACACCTGTTCACACTAGCGGTTTGAACCGCGGTGGTTCAATTTCAGTGTAAATCAATAAAGACAGTCACACACAACCGCGCACTTTTCCCTTGACTATGCGGTACCGCCTCGGATTCCGCGCGGTTCAAACCGCAAATGTGAACTGGGCCTAAATAGTAAAATCGTAAAATCGGCCACAAGGTCACCTTTGACCTGACTCGTATTGACAAACCTCATGTGGAGCCCAGAACTGTAGGATACACGATACACTATATTGCTCGTCGTCGTTTCCCCGTATGCAAGAACATACCATTGGGCGTCCCACGCCGTCGTGTTGTATTGATTTAGGGCAAAAAGGGTTTAGCGAAAATGGTGTTATCGTGTGCACGATGGCATTGGGTGACCTTCGAGCTCTCTGACTACAGGTCATAATGTAGGGACATGTTCAGGAATCTTGTTCCCCTTCTCGTGACGTCACGCGGTTGATGTGGACAGTTTCGTCTTCATCTCGTTTGATGTCGGGGTGGAAGGGCCCCGAATCCCATTTTCTTTATCCCTATAAAGACCCTTGGTCCATTTTCTTTGATATGCGGATTTTTTCTCCCTCTCTCTCTCTCTCTCTCTCTCTCTCTCTCTCTCTCTCTCTCTCTCTCTCTCTCTCTCTCTCTCTCTCTCTCTCTCTCTCTCTCTTTCTCACTCGCACGCACACAATCACACACACACATACACACACACACACACACACACACACACACACACACACACACAAATCGTTAGGCTTAAGAGGTAGTTTTTTTCTTTGTAAATATATGCACACACACACACAATCATAATCACGAATAGAAACAATGTATGGTAATTGGAGATTAAGAGACAGGACACCACGAGATTTACCTCTTTTCTGTATGCTACAATTAGGTAAACACACACACACACACACACACACACACACACACACACACACACACACACACACACAAACACACACACGGACAATGCATGAAGAGAAAGAGAGAGGAGGGGAGAGAGAGAAAGAGGAGAGTGAGCAAGAGGAAAGAGAGAGAAGAGAGGAGAGAGAAAGAAAGGAAGGGAGCGAGAAAGAAGGGAGAGGAGAGAGACCGAGAGAGGAGGGGAGAGAGAAAGAGAGGAAGGAAGAGAGAGAGAGAGGAGGGGAGAGAGAAAGAAAGGAAGGGAGAGGAGAGAGACCGAGAGAGGAGGGGAGAGAGAAAGAGAGGAAGGAAGAGAGAAAGAGAGGAGGGGAGAGAGAAAGAGAAAGGAGGGGAGAGAGATGGAGGAGATAAAGAGAGAGGAGGGGAGAGAGATGGGACTTAGAGAGAGAGAGATAGAGGGGGGGAGGGGAGAGGGGTATTGTGGTGGTAGAAGTCAC
The DNA here is from genome assembly GCF_046742065.1 of Oratosquilla oratoria. Lineage (NCBI taxonomy): Eukaryota > Metazoa > Arthropoda > Malacostraca > Stomatopoda > Squillidae > Oratosquilla > Oratosquilla oratoria. Next base: position 30,852,083 of record NC_134818.1, read on the forward strand.
CCAGAACTACATGAGAAGTCTCGCCAGAGCGTAGATTGTCCAGTCGAGATAAATCCTGTTCTATGAATACCAAGCGGAGGGATAAAGTCCCACCATGACAAATTTGCCTTGGACGGGACCCCAAAACTTAAGTGGACGTGATTGTACGCCGGGGCCGTCCGTGGGCGTCCGGAGGGGTCCGGGGGTGTGGGTGTGCGGGCGTTTGTGTTCAGAGAAAATACGGGACTTCTCTTGGCACTTTTGTCTGTTTGGTGCCCCTTGCTTCTGCACGGAGGAGGAAGACTGGATCCGTTTGGTGTTGGTGACGCCGATGGGCACTGTAGGGAAGCTGTCCTGTTTTCTCTAACTTTTTCGTTCTCTGTCTCTTTCTCCCTTTTCCTCGCTTTCTCTCTTCTGTCTCTTTCTCACACATTTTCTCTCAATTTCTCTCCCTCTCTCCCTCACATTCTCTCCCTCTTACTCCCTCCATCCCTCCCTCCCTTCCTCTCCCCCTTTCTCCCCCCCTCTCCTTTCTCCTGTATCTCACCCTTCTCTCAGTCCCTCCCTCCCTCTCCCCTTCTCTCTTTCTCTCTCTGAGGATATGTGGACACGATGTTGGCACCTGTGATAGGCACTGCGGGGAGAATACATATTTGAACCCTATCTGACCCTTTGACTCTACGTATTTAGCTATAGTGAATTCTCTTTGTGGAGTAAGATGTATGTTTATATATATATATATATATATATATATATATATATATATATATATATATATATATATATGTATATATGTATGTACTACCGTTAGAGTTTGTCGAATAGAATCGTATGGCGTTGGGGATAACGTGAAACAGGAGATTTTATGAGAATGTGTGCCATGCATCCGTGGTCTATTTCGATAACGTTTCGTAAGACGGACTAAGTTCGAT
>NC_134818.1:30860493-30872993 GCF_046742065.1 Oratosquilla oratoria
AGTCTTTCTTTGCCATAGAATTAAAAAAAATATTGCTGTGAAAAAAAGTAGTGTTTGGGGATTTCACTTTTTTTCCGTAATAATTTTTCATTTTTTCCCTCTGGGTTTCTCCGTAGCTAAAAGTCGGTTGTTGGGATTTTTTTTTTATGAACAGTAAGCCATCTTTTTGTTCTGTAGAATCGGAAGGAGTTAGATCCACGTGGTTAAAGTGTGGCGCGGATGGAAGGTGCTAGCAAGCTCGATGAAGGGGGAAAGTAAGAGGAAGAGGATTAAGAGTGAAGTGGTACGAGTTAATCTAGTATACCAAGGGGAGTGGTATAGGAAGTGAAGGAGTGAATTAAGAGGAGTGTAGTAAGAAGAGAAGTGTAGTAAGAGGGGTATCGTAGCAAGAGGGGGAGCGTAGCGTAGCAAGAGGGGGAGTGTAACGTAGCAAGAGGGGGAGCGTAGCGTAGTAAGAGGGGGAGCGTAGCAAGAGGAGGAGCGTACCAAGAGGAGGAGCGTAGCAAGAGGAGGAGCGTAGCGTAATAAGAGGGGAAGCGTAGCAAGAGGGGTGTCGTAGCAAGAGGAGGAGCGTAGCAAGAGGAGGAGCATAACAAGAAGAGAAGCGTGGCAAGAGGGGGAGCGTAGCAAGAGGGGGAGCGTAGCAAGAGAGGAAGCGTAGCAAGAGGGGGAGCGTAGCAAGAGGGGGAGCGTAGCTAGAGGGAAAGTGTGGCAAGAGGGAAAGTGTAGCAAATGGGGGAGCGTAGCAAGAGGGAGAGCGTAGCAAGAGGGGGAGCGTTGCAAAAGAGGGAGCGTAGCAAGGAGGGGGGCGTAACAAAGGGGAGCGTAGCTAGAGGGGTATCGAAGCAAGAGGGAAAGTGTAGCAAGAGGGGTATCGAAGCAAGAGGAGTATCGTAGCAAGAGGAGTATCGTAGCAAGAGGGGTATCGTAGCAAGAGGGGTATCGAAGCAAGAGGGGTATCGAAGCAAGAGGGGTATCGAAGCAAGTGGGGTATCGAAGCAAGTGGGGTATCGAAGCAAGTGGGGTATCGAAGCAAGTGGGGTATCGAAGCAAGAGGGGTATCGAAGCAAGAGGGGAGCGTAGCAAGTGGGAGAGTGTAGCAAGAGAACTATAGTAAGAGGAGAAGTAGGCGTAAAAGGAGTAGAGGAGAGAAGGAAAACACAGAGCTTAGTATATGGAACCGAAACAAAGAAAATATGGACGAAGAAGCAAAAAAAACGTGAGGACCTGCATTTATGTATGAATATTTCTTATATTTCTTTATTTCCTGATCAAGAACCGGCTTTATGGAAGTCCTTCCTCTGCTCCGGTCTCCGTTCTCCTCAAAGCCTATGGAAATAAGATAAAGCGGGGAAAGGGAGAAAGAATCCTCCCCTAGAGGATTGCTGGAGCAGGGCATTACGAGATGACTCTTTGTTAAGAGTCCCAGGCTTTGCGTTCTTGAACTGGTGGGCGGAGCCGAGAGTTTCTCTTTCTCTCTCTCGGTAGGGTGCTTGCTTGTAATACACGGGAACGGTGGACGGTTCCTAGGTGGTGGTGGTGGAGGAAAGAGAGAAGTAAAGGTTTTGTCCGTATTTTCAGTCTTTGGCGTCGTGATGGTTGTGTGTGTGTGTGTATGTATATATATATAATTTATATATATATATATATATATATATATATATATAATATATATATATACGATAATTTTATGACAGTCGCATGCAGGATTCGAACCCACTGCTATCGGCAACCAGTAAGATCACCTTCACAGAGCCTTGGCCCACTGCACCAACAGACACTTAAAAGCCTTGAAATCTGGAATCGAACTGATTGTTGGTGTAGTGGGTTAAGGCTCTGTGAAGGTGATGGTGTGGGTGTCATAACGTTATTATTATTTTATTTATTTGTTTATTTCCCCTTCAGAAACCTTAAATCTACATCAGAAACAACTGGTACGAAATTGGGTGTTCCATTCCATCTGGCTAACTTCAAACTATTTTATTCAACCGTGGGACAGTCCCCTGGACTGAGTGGGTTAATTAAAGGTCAAGGGGGAGGGGACGTCTGTTCCAACTTGATAGGACAGATTTACTCGATTCGAAAAGTTTTAATTAGAAGATAAGTTAGATGGGGTAATTCGAGGTGGAAAGAAAAAAAAACATACACCTTAGCATGATGAAAATAGAAAGTTTCCTACCGATTACATAAGAACACAATAATGAAGGAGACTGCAAGAGACCATAAGGCCTACGCTAGGCAGTTCCATGACCATTACCGCCTGTCATCCCCATCCATAAAGTTGTCTGACCGTTTCTTAAAACAACCGATAGTTTCAGCGTTCACTGTGGTTACTAAGTCTATTTCATTCGTTGACCACCCTATTAATAAGCCAGTTCTTGTTTATTTCCTACATAAATCTAAATTTGTCAAATTTTAATCCATTACTGCGAATCCTGCCCTGTTGTCTTAGTATGATGACCTTGTTTGCGTCACCCTTGTTAAAGCCTTTGATGCACTTGAATACTCCTATTAGATCACCCCGCACTCTGCGTCTTTCCAGAGTGCAAGTTAAGGTGCCTAAGCCTCTCCTCGTAAGGTAAATTTCTGAGCCCAAGTATCATTTTGGTCATTCTTCTCTGTACTGATTCTAGTGAATTGATGTCCATTCTATAAGACTGAGACCAAAACTGTACCGCATAGTCAAAGATGGGTCTAACTCACGCTAGATAGTTTGATAGTTACCTCGGCACTTCTATTCGTAGCCGTCCTATAACCTATGCTCTGAGATCTGGCCGTTAGGGCGGACCACTGGGAGTTCCCCTGTGGTGCCACATATAATTATTTTATAGTTTTATTTGATTATATGATTCTATTTTATAATTTTATAATGTTGCCTCATATGATTATATTATAATTTTTTGTCACACACCACCACTGAGATAAAAATCAAAGCAATGTTTTCTATACAAAGGTTTCGTTTCTTTAAGTGTAGATATGGCATATGTGCATGCGAGAGCGACGTTGCCACTACATCTAATCTCTGGCCCCGCCCCCCTCACACTGCATTCAGAAAACATTGCATCCAGACGCACGTTCTCGCCATGGATGCCCATATGTGGCAACACCGGGAAATATCCTAGCCACGCCTTATCGGCCAATTCTCCTTGCGCTGACTATAGCAATGTTCTGTTAGCTTTATTCCTGGCGCTAATGCACTGTTTCCTGGATTTATGGTCAGGATTTACTAGAACTCTGTTTTCTCTAAAAACATGTTATCTAAGCTATGTATGAAAGTGGCAATTGCCGACAAATCTATCGAAATAAATAACATGTAAGGCTCCGTCCTTAAATGGTGTTTATTTCGATGTAAACTATATCTGCTTTCGGGGTTGTGTAGCCGTATGTTTAACACGCTGCACTGTGAGATATTGAAGTCAATTTGCCATTTCACCGACCATGTGAATAATTTAAGATCATCCTGCAGAATCTCGATGGCGTCTCCTGACATAATTAGGCGTCCTATTTTAGTGTTGTCTGCAGACATACTAACATCACTATTAATCCCATTGTCCAAGTCGTTTATGTACATCATGAACAATAAGGGACCCAAAACCGAGCCCCGGGGACCTCCACTAGAAACATTCCCCCTACCTGGATTTTACACCATTTATAGTGACTCACGGTTTTGTGTCACTGATCTAAGCTCTGATTCATTCTAACACTTTTCCTCCTATGCCATGGGCTTTGATTTTATTTACTAGTCTCTGGTGGGACACCTTGTCAAACGCTTTGCTGAAGTCAAGGTAAATAACATCGTAACTATCATTGTTATCTGACGCCTTATATACTTTAGTGTAAAAAGAAGATTAGTCACACATGACTTACCCTTGTAGAAACCATACTGTGAGTCACAAATCAAATTATCTCTCGATGTGATCTCTGATTCTTTTAACTATTATTGCTTCAATCATTTTACCTATAACTTATGTCAAACTGATTGGCCTGTAGTTACATATAGACGATTTATCTCCCTTTTTGAAAAGAGGAACAACGTTTGCCAGTCCCCAAGCAATAGGCACAAAACCAGTGTCTACCTACTTATTAAATATTTCAGTTAACTGGTCGCAGATTTCAAATTCACACTCTTTGAGCACTCTCTGAAAAAAAAAAATCGTCTGGACCCGGGGATTTTGTAGCTTCAAGTCTTTCAATCTGTTTAACTACTTCTACCTTACTAATGCTGATATTAGTCTACTTTCTTCATCCCCACTGAAAATCGGATCGCAGTCAGGTACCTATCTAACCTCTCCTTAGTAAACACCGAGAGAAAATATTTGTTAAACGCCTCACTCACTATTCTATCGTGACATCTTCGTCGTTTTTAATTGGACGTATCGTTTCCTTCTTTTTTGTTCTGTAGAGATGAAAAAAGCCCTTTGGGTTGGATCTTGCTTGTCTGGCAACTTAATTTCATAGTTACGTTTCGCTGTGCGCGTGTTCTTTTTAACCTGTCTTGTCATATCGTTACATTTGAATCTAAGGTGTGTCCCCCTCCCCTTTTTTCCGTGTAAAGACCTTTTCATTCCGATCTCATATTTCAGTATGCCCGTCATCCATTTGGGAGTATTACTGTTGTTCCGTATTGATTTCAGGAGAATAAATTTGTCATGCATTTAGAATTAAAGCTGTTAGATTACTGTACATTTCATCCAAATCACTGACCGGGCTGTTGACCTTGTGCTTATATGTGACCTGACCCAAGGTACGCATATTACCCTCCATGCCTGCGCTAATGACGTCCGGAGTAACCGTGTATCTTACTCCGTCACAGCCCCCTGGGTTGGTCTAGTAAGTGACCAATTGTCTTAAATACTTTCTCATCAAAACTGGCTCTCCTATTCGTACTATTCAATTCTTCCCATATAATATTATATATTATTTCTTGATTACTAGAGCCCAGATTATCTTCCACTTTTACGTTTCTCGTTAGGTGCTCATTATTAGTTAAAAGTAAGTCCAGAGCATTCTCTCCCCTCGTAGGATTGATAACCATTTTGCGCTTCCTGATCTACTAAATATTCCCTGTCAATGTTTCTATCATTAAAATTCCCATGTTCACAACGCTGGAACCTATGATTTTATTCTTGCTACCCCCAGATTTTTATTTTATATTTTTTCCTGTGTGTGTGTGTGTGTGTGTGTGTGTGTGTGTGTATTTGTGTGTGTCATGTTTTGGGGGCTATAAGTATCCTTGTTGGACTTCAGGCTAGTGGGGTTCGTTGGGGCCGAAGAAAGTCTATGTAATGCTCTATCTATTGTGTATTCACGAAAGGTTTTGTTGGTTATTTTGTATAGATAACAACGCCCAACTCTATCGATCCTCGACACTGTATTGCGTCAACCTATACTTCCCAAGCACTTGGTTAGGTGAGGCTTAGGGCAGTTAGACTCTTTGGATGTTGGAATGCCGTGTGTGTGTGCGTGTGTGTTTGCGCGCGCGCGTGTGTGTACGTGCGTGTGTGTGTGTAATAATGATAATTATAATAATAATGATCGGTATATTGAGTTACAGCGATACAGATACATTGACAATATACAATGTGTTAATTTTAGAACGAGTCTAATTTCAGTACGTAATATGTAGGGAGTCCACAGATGGTTTGTTTGCTGCGATCGAGGGTTATGGGGACATATTGTTAATAAGGTCGAGGATTGTTGTGTGTATGTGTGTGTGTGTGTTTGTGTGTGTGTGTGTGTGTGTGTGTGTGTGTGTGCAGCCTAGGTGATGTAGTCTCGAGTCTCATGACTTGAATGAAATATAAAATACACGATAACATTGTAGATTGTATCACGAATGAACGTTGTAACACATTCTGCATTGATCCTTCACGGCTGTCGGGGACTGTTGGCTGCTCTAACTCCGATCACAGGATAAAGGTGAATGCTCTCTGAACTCGGTTAAACGCGTTATTGACCAAGTTCCTTGAGCTCGTTAATCAGCTGATATGCCGAAGCGGAAAGTGGCTCTTCATCAACTCAAAGTTGAGGAAAACAAAGTTATGTCCTCCAGTGTACACTGGAACTCTGTCAATACTCGTCGTATTCTGCTGTTGGGCCTCGATCTTGCCTCGTAACTAGTAAGTCCAAGGTTCGGTCCCCAGAAGTTACCGGTGGTTGCCATGAGCCTTGGCTGACTGAGGGTCTACCGGGGGATGACTTTGACCGCACATAAGCGCCTCACGTTGTAAGCTGTCTTGTCATTGTTAATTCCTTTCCCACCGTTAGTTGTTCCAGTGATGAATGAAATAGTTTGGCCATAGTTAGAATTGAAATTACTACCCGGTACATACATACTTGGGCAGTGCTAACTTGCATTCGGTTTTACACTGCCCATGATATCCAACAGGAACTTCTTCTTTTTCTCCTCCTCCTCCTCCTCCTCCTCCTTCTTCTTCTCCTCCTCCTCCTCCTCCTCCTCCTCCTCCTCCTCCTCCTCCTCGATTGATTGGTATACATACGTACAATGAAAGACAAAACTATCTCCCCAAGTTTGTCCGAAGATAGATAAAACATGGTGAATCATTATGATAATTGGTTAAAGATGGCTAGCCGATTCTTGTAATGTTTCACCATGTTTCATTTATTTTAGGATAAACCTGAGATGATAGCTTTCTTTCAATATACGTATGTAAAATTGTGTAGGTATGGGTGTGAAGGTGTTTGTGTGTGTATGTATGTATGTATGTATGTATGTACGGATGTGTTGGTGTGTAATGTTCACCAAAGTGTGTACCTAACTCGTGTAGCCCTGTATCTTACCCCTCAAATATCATACCAAGCTTCAAATTCATGTGTGTGTACGTATGTGTACGTACGTACGGATGCGCACCTACACATTATATACACATGTAAAAATGGGCATTCGAAGATCTATTCTCTTACAGTCTGAATTAGGCAAAGTTATGAAAAAAAAAGTTCCATCAGCTGATTACATCAAACAATTTGCATACGAGCAAAGGCTATATGCGAGGACAACCCGACACAGCGGTTCCGGGCGAAGAGCACACTGGACCAACACAGCCCTTGCTCTTCAATCTTCTTTATTCTCCTCTTCCTCCTCCTCTTCCTACAGTCCATCCTCCTTTCCTCCTCCTCCTCCTCCTCATTCGCTTCTTCATGTTCCTCCTCTTCTTCCTTCTCTTCCTCCGTTCCCTCATCCTCCACTTCTTCATCTTCCTCTGCCTCCTCTGCCTCTTCTCCCCCCTTCCTCCTCTTCCCCTCTTCATCCTTTTCCTCCTCTCTCCTCTCGCTCTCCCTGTTCTTCCTCTCCTTCCTCTTCCTCCTCTTCTCCCTCTATATCTTCTCCCTCCTCCTCCTTTTCTTACTTTTCTTCTCGCTTTACCTTTCTACTCATCATCTACTTCTCCCCGCTCTCCTCCTCTTTCTCTTCTTTCTCCTCTTCCTCTTCTTCCGTGTTCCTCTTCCTCCGTGTTCCTCTCCCTGTTTATCTTCCACTTCCTCCTCCTCCTCCTCCTCCTCCTCTCACTTCTGATCGGTCTGCGAGGGCAAGAGGAGTGCCAGAGTGCCAGGTCGGCGGTTCATTATTCGCCGGAGTGCGCCGGGGATTTGTAATATGCTGCGGGAAGCGGAAGCCTCTAATGCTCTCCACTCGGTCCTCTCTCTCTCTCTCTCTCTCTCTCTCTCTCTCTCTCTCTCTCTCTCTCTCTCTCTCTCTCTCTCTCTCTCTCTCTCTCTCTCTCTCTCTCTCTCTCTCCTCTCTCTCTCTCTCTCTCTCTCTCTCTCTCTCTCTCTCTCTCTCTCTCTCACATTTCAGCCTCGCCCTCCCCATTTCTCATTTAGAGTCCCCCATATATATATATATATATATATATATATATATATATATATATATATATATATATATATATCTATATATATATATAATTTGTGGGGAGGGGTGCCGGTTTGGGGAGTTGACTTAGAACTACACCTTTAAATCCGCCCCCCTCCCAGTACTCAAGGCCCTCATCTACTTACTACTTTCTTAGCTCTTCTTCCTCCTCCTCCTCTACCTCCTCCTACCTCCTCCTCTTACTTCTTCTATTGTACCTTCTTTTTTCCTCCTCTTCTACCTCCTCACTTCTACCCTCTCTCTCCATTTTTCTCCTTTTCTACCTCCTCGTTTCTTCGTCTTCTACCTCTTCATTTTCCTACTCTTCTACCTCCTCCTTTTCCTCCTCTTCTATCTCCTTTTACTCCTCCTCTACATCCTCCTCTTCTATCTCCTTTTACTCCTCCTCTACATCCTCCTCATTTTCTTCTTCTATTTCCTCCTCATTTGCCTTCTCTTCTACCTCCTCATTTTCCTACTCTACCTCCTCCTTTTCCTCCTCTTCTATCTCCTTTTACTCCTCCTCTACATCCTCCTCATTTTCCCCTTCTATTTCCTACTCATTTGCCTTCTCTTCTACCTCCTCATTTTCCTCCCCTTTCTGTCGAACGCGCATCAGCCCCCCACCCCCCGCCTTTCCCCTCTCCTACCTCCCTTCTCCCCTCGACACTATTGGGTTGGGGGCTATTTGTTACCATCCACGTTTTCAGGTTTGTTTTCAAGGGAAAGCTGGGCTAGGGGGAGATGGGGGCGGGGGGGGGGGTTAAAGAAGAGTTGGAGTGTGGGTGGTGGGGGGGGATGCCAGAGGGTCCCTGGGTTGCAAATTTACGCACTGTATACAGATGACCTGTTCAATATGCTCCCATTCCCCCTTTCCCCTATTCCCCCCCTTCGCCCATTCCTCTTTCACCATCTCATCCCAGTCACCATCACTATCATCGCTGCTATTTCCACCAGTACCCGAACCACCACAAACACCACAAACAGAACTGCTACCATCACCACCACTGTCACAGCCATTCTTGTTCTTATTTTGTTGATTTTATTTCATTTTATTTTTATTTTTTCCTGTCGCACACAATCCTTCACTCTGAAAAGGGAAAATTAGTTAACATTTACCTTTTTTATTATTCGTTTATATTTTCTTATTGTTGATTTTTGAATAGGAGAGGTAGGGTGGACAGGTATCAGCTTTGCAAACTGGATGTAAAGAAGAGATATACATACGAATACACACGCGCGTGCGCGCACACACACACACACACACACACACACACACACACACACACACACACAGGTCATTTACCCCCCCCCAATCGAATAACACCTACTTCATGTAAATTGTAAACTACGTAAAATAGCCCTCCTTTTGTGCCACCCACTCCCCCTCCTTCCTTTCCATACGACCCCTAATCCCTTCCTTACGACCCCCATTCCCTTCCTTACGACCCCCACTCCCATTATTACGACCTCCTCCCTTACGACCCCTTCTCTTCCTTATGACGCCACCCCCCCTCCCTTCCGTACCTCCAACCCTCTTCCTTAAGACCCCCTCCTTTCCCTTCCTGTTCCTCCAAGCCCCTTCCTCACGAACCCCTCCTTTCCCATCCTTACGACCCCCTCCTTCCCTTCCTTTTGTCGATTCCATCTTCCATACAACCTCATCCTCCCCTTCACGCGACCCCTAATCCTTTTCAAAAGATCCCCTTTCTCCTCTTTCCTTCCTATCCGGGTTCCTGTCCAGTTTTGGGAGATACTTGGAAGGGGTGGTGGGGTGGGCCAAGGGGTAAAGCAGCGCGCTCATTTACAACCATTTCATATTATTACGGACACCCTAACCGGATAGATGATATTCCAGAATCATGTGCATGTGTATGTAATATATATTACGTATGTATGTATGCATATACGTATGTATGTATGTAGGCATGTACGTATGTATGTATATACTTATGTATATACGTATCTATGTATATACGTACGTATGTATATACGTATGTGTATATATATATTATGTACTGTATACCCCGTCTGGGGTATTGGCTGCTTGTTACTGTGGCAAAGTAGCATGCAGTCGATACTTTAGGGTCTATATGGGGCACCCCTACGGACCAGAGTCACACATCATTTTGTCTATGATAGAGGAAAACTCTGTTCATAGAAAAATGATGACACTTTTATACTACGACTGTCCCTCCGTTATGCTGTCCCCCAACCCTTGTTGCTATACTGTACCATTTCTCTGAGTATTTTCTTTTTCTATGGTGGGGGAAAAGAATACTGCCACCAAGTATTCCCACTTGGATCGTAAGAGGCGAGAAAAAAAGGGACGGGGATTGGGACTAGGCATCCCTCTCCTTGTAGCCCTACAGGGCACATTCCTAGAAAAAAAGGCAGAGGCATAAGAGGGGCTGGAGGGCCTCGGTCCAGCACCCTAAGGTTTGGGTCTTTTAATGTGCGTGGATGTGGTACAGATGAGAGTAAAAGGGAAGAGATAGGTAGTATGTTTGTGAGAAGAAAGATGGATGTGTTGGCTTTGAGTGAAACTAAGCTGAAAGGGAAGGGCGATTGTAAGTTTGGGAGTGTAAGTGGGAGGTTATCAGGAGTGAAGAGAGGGCGAGGGAGGGAAGGGGTGGCTATACTAGTAAGTGAAGAGATAGGTAAATGTGTAGTGGAGTGGAAGGAGGTTTCCTCAAGGATAATGTGGATGAAGGTGAAACTGGGAAAGGAGATGTGGGTTTTTGTAAGTGCATATGGGCCTGGCAGTGAGAAGAATGTAGAAGAAAGGGAGGCCTTTTGGATAGATCTAAATGAGTGCATAGAGGGTTTAGGGAGAAGTGTAAATGTAATAGTACTGGGAGACCTTAATGCTAAGGTAGGAAAGGAGCCACCTGATGGAGTGGTTGGGAAATGTGGAGTTCCAGGAAAGAATCGTGGTGGAGAGTTGATGGCGGAAATGTGTCTAGAGAGTTCATGATAGCAAATACAGTGTTTCGGAAGAAACTCAAGCATAAGTACACATGGGAGAGGGTGGTGGAAGGAAAGGTGGTAGATAGAGCGCTAATGGACTATTTAGTGGTAAATAGGATTATGATAGGAAGAGTTAGGGATGTACATGTGCTAAGGGGAGAGGGTGGGGGAATATCAGATCATTTTTTGGTGGAAGGTAAGTTGAGAGTGGAGGACAGATGGAGGAAGAGGAAAGGGACAAAAGGTAGGGAGGTGCTTAGAGTGAACTCTCTAAACGAAGAGGAAAAGGAGGAGTACAAGAGGAAGCTGAAGGAGGAGTGGAAGGGAGTGAAGGATAGAGTGGAGGTAGGTGTGGAGGAGGAATGGGGATGGTTCAAGGAGGGAGTCACAAAGTGTGCAAGGATGGTGTGTGGAACAAGAAGGTCAGGAGGAAATAGAAGGAAGGGTAGTGAATGGTGGGATGAGGAAATGAAGAAGGTTGTAGAAGAGAAGAAGCGAGCTTTCACAGATTGGTTACAAAGTAGGACGAGGGAGTCATATGAGACGTACAGGGAAAAGAAAAGAGAAGTAAAGAAAAAGGTAAATGAGGCAAAGAGGAGAGCAGATGTAAAATGGGGTTAGAGTATGATAGAACAATTTGAAAGTAATAAAAAGATGTTTTGGAAGGAAATGAAGAGAGGAAGAGGAGGCGAATCAAGTGGGAAAGAAAAGGTAAAAGGTGCAGATGGAGAGATGATAATGGAGGAGAGGGCAGTAAGGGGAAGATGGGCAGAATATTTTAGGGAGTTGCTTAATGTGAAGGAGGATAGGGAGGGAAAGATTGCTGCAGTGGGAAATGCTAAGAAAATGAGAGTGATGAGTGAGGAGAAATAAGGAAGGATGAAGTGAAGGCAGCAATCAGGATGATGAAGGCGGGTAAGGCACCTGGTCTGGATGGATGCCATGCAGAATGTCTTAAAAAAGGAGGTATAATGATGTTGGACTGGTTGGTGAGGTTATTTAATGTTTGCTGGAGAGAAGGTAGAGTGCCAGAGGACTGGAGGAGTGCGTGTATAGTTCCACTTTACAAGGGAAAGAGGGACAAGTGTGAATGTAGTAGTTTCAGAGGGATTAGCTTGTTAAGTGTAGTTGGGAAGGCTTATGGGAGGATCTTGATTGAGAGGATTAGGAGAGGAACAGAGGGAGTAATTGGTGAGGAACAGTGTGGGTTTAGGACAGGTAGAGGTTGTGTAGATCAGATTTTTGTGGTAAGACAGATATGTGAGAAAGCTATAGGAAAAGAAAAAGGATGTTTTCTGGGCCTTTATGGATCTGGAAAAGGCTTACGACAGGGTAGACAGAAAGGCACTGTGGGAGGTTATGCGGATATACGGGATAGGAGGAAAGCTTCTAGGAGCTGTCAAGAGTTTTTATGAGAGTAGTAGAGCTTGTGTCAGGATTAGAAATGGAGAGAGTGAGTGGTTTGAGGTAAAGGTGGGACTTCGTCAGGGATGCGTTATGTCACCCTGGCTGTTTAACTTATACATGGATGGGGTGGTGCGAGAGGTGAATGCAAGGGTAGTGGGTCAGGGATTGGAGATGGTTAAGGAAAATGGAGAAAAGTGGGAGGTGAGCCAGCTGTTGTTTGTGGACGACACTGCGCTTGTGGCAGGATCGG
>NC_134818.1:30877993-30885493 GCF_046742065.1 Oratosquilla oratoria
TCACTTTTAATGTTGAGAATTCATGAAAGAGGGCAAATGAAGTGAAAAGTGTCGAGAACCAGGGCGGCCTTAACCCCTTACGGCCGAATGAGACAGCGAGGAGGCAGCCAAGAGTAAAATATCAAATGTGGTTCGGTTTTACCTTGACTGCCCCCCCTCCCCCCGTTTCTACTGTGAGTCATACTGATCACATAATTACATTATGACGTCATGGTCATATTATATCATGGCGTCATACTGGTCACCGTATTACGTCATCGTGACGTCATACTGGTCACAGTAATGTAAGTGAATTGGTATGTAATGCCCTTGTATTGGTTTCCCTTCTTGGCTCGACCGATCTTTCGTAACTCTTTGGTAGTGGAGGTGAACTACACCAGGAGGCTCTGAGCTTCTGCTGAAGCTGCCACCTTTACCCTATGTACTTGGACGGTCGGAATAGGAAGGATATGGTATTGAAGTTAAAGATGCGATAAGTTAATAAATGATTGAAATAAAAATTGTGAATTCTTACTCCTTGTATTAAGTACCGCTGTGGAGCGTCTGTTTCAGTCTTGCTTCTCCCGACTCTTACCCGGGTTCGATTCCAGAAGTTCGCAATCCGAGCACATGGGGGAAATAATGACAACTTTGGTCAGTGTCCATTCGCTTACTGACGTTCGATCTCCGGGTGGTGGTAGGCAGTTGTTCCAGTCGTGCTTCAGAGGAGCTATATACCAGTGGAGTTGAATATACTGGCGTCATTTGACGCCATCTGTAACATTACCAAACCGGGTAAGTCACCGCGGTGGAGAGCTGAGGCTGTACCGTGGACCAAAGGGCAGTCTAGGGGTCCTGCAATGGACCAAATACTCTTCGTAAACCTCAACTTGCACGTATGACTTGTTATTCCCTTCTCACCGATTCCCCGATCGTTAATTAAGATGACGAATGAGTTTAAGTTAATCTTGTAAGTTATCTTATCTGGCATCTCTTGGAATCGTTTATTACTGTCAGCTCGCTCCCTGTCCTTGTGTGTCGCTAAGGAATTGTCATCGGGTCTTGTAAGTCTTTCGTTACAGTCGAACTGTCGTTATGTCTTGTGTCTTAAGTTAGGCATGTCATCAGTCACAGTTCCTATGTATGTGTGTGTGTGTGTGTGTGTGTATGTATATATATATATATAAAACGGTAGGCACAAATGGTTCATAATTCCCTCTCGCCTTCACCGTCTCTCGTTTCCCATCTCTTTCACTGTGTATCTCTCCGTCTCTTCCCTTCCTTCCTTCCTTCCCTCCCTCCCTCTCCCCCTCTCTCTCTTTTCCTCCCACCCTCTCTATTCCTCCTCCCCCCTCTCTCTCCTCTCTCTCTCTCTCTCTCTCTCTCTCTCTCTCTCTCTCTCTCTCTCTCTCTCTCTCTCTCTCTCTCTCTCTCTCTCTCTCTCTCTCTCTCTCTCTCTCCTCACTATTTCTCTATCTCTCTCTCCCTTCCTCTCTCTCCCCTCCTTCTCTCTCTCTCTCTCTCTTTCCTCGTTTACGTACCTATTGTGTTTTCATGGGAAAGGTGAAAATAGCAACAGTGTTTGGGTAATGGTGCACTTGCTTGCATGCATCGCTCGAGTCGACAGTAAGAGAAGGGCAAGTGTGGCTATGTGGTGGCATAACATGTACCCTCCACCCATCTTCTCTGGCTGATTAGAAATATTAAGAAATAATAAATCTAGAGAAAATTGAGAAATCAAGTAAAATGGAAAAAAATTCATATTTAGAAATAAGATAGATAGATATACAAAAATAGGAAATAGAAAGATAAGTAAATAATAGATAAATAGAAAAACGTATAAAATGGAAAGAGTCCTTAATTTTTTTAGATTAAAAAGAAAATAGATATAAAAGTAAATGAGTGAATAAATAAATAAATAAATAGAAAAATGAATATAATGGAAAAAAGTTCTACATTGTGTTTGAAGTTAAGGTTTGTCGCTCCGCCATTGGTCCAATTGATGTGCCCCAGGGGCCGTGTTCAAGTTCCGGACAGAAGATCGAGTGCTCATTTCAGGACTCGAACGGGGTCGTGACGGATCAGGACCCCCACCCCCCCAACGCACACACGCGAACTGAATAAATTCGCCTGACAGCTCGTAGGTTATGTTAAATGTATGTAAAGGCGTTGTCACACTGGTCTATTTTTCCTCCGACTGTTGGAGCAGATTTGCAACTTTCGGGAAGGAATCAGACATCCTGAAGGAAAATAATTTTCCTCCAGCATATCAAATGACATTCTATGCAATTTTTTTTTTCTGGAGGTGGGCGGTAGCACCGATTAATCGGAGAATGGAGGAAAAATAACCCAGTGTGACAACCCATTAAGGGTTAAGGGGTGTTGTCCCCTAATTAGGGAAATCGTCAATGCACATGGAAAGGTTTCGAAACAGCAAGTGAGTCAAAATTTCACACTACAATAAGAAAGGTGTGTATTTTAAATACGTAATTTTATTTATTTATTTTTATTTATTTATCTATTTATTTTTAGTCGAGTAGGTAATTTGTTTTCCTGTGTAGTATTTGGATGTACGGTTAGATAATTTTCTTGAATAGAGTTGTCAGGCAAAGAATTTAATTTTTGTATCATGAAAAGCTCTGGATGGGTCAAAATTTTTGCTCGTGAATGTACATGTACATAAGGCCCTGTTCACACTAGCGGTTTGAGCCGCCGCGATTCAGTTACAGTGTAAGTCAGTGGAGGCGTTCACACAAAACCGCGCATTTTTTCCTTGCCTATGCAGTACCGCCGCTGTTTCTGTAAGGTTCAATCCGATAGTGTGAACAGGACCTAACAGTACAACGCCGCCCTTCGTTCTCTAGCCTACTCTTGCATCAGATCCTATAGATTTCTAATACACGTTCACCCTTATTGGAACCCCCTCGTCTTTTTTTATGTATGTATATGTATATATATGTATGTATCTACTTTAATTGTTCAGTTTGAGCCAGTGCGGCATTTTACTGTAACAGCTTCAGGCTGCCTCTTGTTCGGTGCACGCATACACACACACACACACGCTCGGTGGCGCAGTTGGTAGAGCGCTGAACTACTAGCATGGTGGTGCCCGTAGTACTTGGTTCGAATCCTGCCCAGGGCCGAAATTATTTCGGTACCGCTGCGCTTCGGGTCGTTACTCTGACTCTCGTGGGCGGGGAGTTGTGTGTGTGTGTATATAAGGTCATAGCATTACCCATAGATCGGACCTACGAGCTATAAGCTCTCCTCCAGGAGGGAAATAGCTGTCAATCACGAGTCCAACACGTGATCCAAAAGACCAAGTGAATACACAAACACACACACACACACACACACACACACACACACACACACACACTTGTCGTATGGTGGCTAGAATAAACACGGTCATGAGCTGGAGTCTCTCAATCAATAATCTCTCTTTGACATCTTTATCAGAGAGACTAACACGGAGGATCCTAATAAGACCTTAAGTACCGGCTGGGGTCTCCCTGCCTGATTGCTATATCTGAGTGCTGACTCCTTGTGATTCAACACCGTCTTGGATCACGTGTTAAACTCGTGATCGACATTTAATACCCTCCCGGATGAGAGTTCGGAGCTCATATAAGCCCGATCTGAAGGTAATGCTCTGACTACACACACACACACACACACGTGTGTGTATATATATATATATAATATATATATATATATATATATATTTATATATGATATAAAATATGTATAATATAAAATATACAAACACGTATATGGCCCGATCTGTGAGCAATGCTGTGCAAAGATGGTGTGTGGAACAAGGAGGACGGGAGAGGATAGAAGGAAGGGTAGTGATTGGTGGGATGAAGAAGCAAAGAATTTTGTAGAAGAGAAGCAAGCATTCGCAGATTTGTTACAAAATAGGGCGAGAGGTACAAAGAAAAAAAAGTAAAGCATAAGATAAGGAGGCAAAGAGGAGAGCAGAATCTTTTTAAAGAAATAAAAAGATGTTTTGTTGAAAAATTAAGAGGAAGAGGAGGCGAATCAATCAGAGAAGAAGTAAAAGGTGCAGATGGAGAGATGATAATGGAAGAGACGTCAGTAAGAGGAATATGGGCAAAGTATTTTAGGGAGTTGCTAAATGCGAAGGAGGATAGGGAGAGAAAGATAGTTGCAGTGGGAAGCTCTAAGAAAATGACAGTGAGTGAGGAGAATGGAGAAATAGGGAAAGATGAGGTGAAGGTGGTTAAGATGATGAGAGGAGGTGGGACACCTGGGTTGTATGGGTGTCGTGCGGAGTGTCTAAAAAAGGGAGGTACAGTGATGATGGACTGGCTCGTGTGGTTGTTTAATGTTTAAGGGAGGGTAGAGTGCCGGAGGAGTGCATGTATAGTTCCACTTTACAAGGGAAAGGGGTCAAGTGTGAGTGTAGTAGTTTCAAATGGATCAGTTTGTTAAATATGGTTGGGAAGGCTTATGGGAGAGTTTTATTGAGAGGATTAGGAGAGGAACAGAGGGAATAATTAGTGAGGAACAGTGTGGGTTTAGGACAGGTAGGGGTTGCGTGAATCAGGTTTTTGTGGTAAGACAGATATGTGAGAAAGCTCTAGGGGGGGATGTTTTTTGGGCCTTTATAGATTTGAAAAGTGCTTGTGATAGGGTAGACATAGGGGCGCTGTGGGTAGGTGTTGCAGATATTTGGGACGGGAGGGAAACTGTTAAGAGCAGTGAATTTTTTTTTACGAGAGTAATAGAGCCTGTGTTAGAATCAGAAATGGAGAGAGTGAGTAGTTTGAGGTGGGGGGTGAGACTTCGCCAGGGATGTGTTGTATCGCCTTGGCTGTTCAATTTATACATGGATGGGGTGGTGCGAGAGGTAAACGCAAGGGTAATGGGTCGGGGATTGGAAATGGTTATATAAAATGGAAAAAGTGAGAGATAAGCCAGTTGTTTATACATACTTTTTGCGCTGAAGATGTAATATACGAAAGCGCTCTGCTTCGTTAGTTTCTTTTTCCAAGTGGTCTACTTTGCATATATATATATATATATATATATATATATATATATATATATATATATATATATATATATATAACACACACACACACACACACACACACACACACACACACACACAACAGAATTGGAGTACCAGTGCATAGTGTAACGATGCTGAAAATTTCCGTCCTGGGCGGGACTTGATCTCGGGTCGCTGAAATGGCTCTCGACGCGGTACCACGACACTATCGAGTCGCGTTGCTTGGGATGTGTGCCCCGGGGGGTTGGATGCTTCGTCTTTATATACACACATGTATGTAGGCTCGATAGTCCTAAATGTGTCTTAAACCATGGCGTGGTCGTGTGGTGTCTTGAGTGGATTTGTCTAGAGAATTTGATTCACTGTGACTGTAGACTTAAACTTTTTTCATTGCATTCCCTCCACGTGCATTAGTTCTCAGCATCCTATGGTTCACCTTCATTTATCTCCCAAATTCCACCCAGCCAAAAAAAAGGTAAAAATAATTGTAATAGAATGTTGATGAATACACAACCCCTTTGCTTTATGACAAAGGTGACGGTCATAATTATCTTGTATATGATAGAATTTTTGTGGTATACTTCGCTTACGTCACAAGACTAAACCATATAGAAATGTATAATTTGCAACAGCTGGACATAGCCCCAGTGTTTTTTTACTATGTGATACGTTTCCCCATAGTTAATTAGATGGTCATGCACTTTATTGAAAGGTGTATTGTGTGTGTGTATGCAACAATCGTAATTCTTGGTTATTTTTATTTGTCTAGTTTTGTCTTTATCTTGTCTTCGTACTGAATGATTTAGCGGATCTAGTTCAGGATCTTTTTAAGCATCTGCTTAAGGCGAACTTACTTGTACAGACTTTGCAACTGCAATCTATCATCCTTTGTAACCACGTCTCCCAACTCTTCCCCCCCCTCTCTCTCTCTCTCTCTCTCTCTCTCTCTCTCTCTCTCTCTCTGTGTGTGTGTGTGTGTGTGTGTGTGTGTGTGTGTGTGTGTGTGAATGTGCGCGCTTGCATGTCTGTGTTAAAATCATTGATCAAGCGAGGGATTTTGGGATGCACTGAGAAAATATATTTTGATCATTCCCTGTGAACCTGTACACACAGACAGACACACACACACACACACACACACACACACACACACACACACACACACACACACACACACACACACACACACACACACACACACACACACACAAACGTACACATACACAAACACACACACACACACACACACACAAACGTACACACACACACACAACTCTACTCTCTACTCTTTTGACACATTAAACGTACTTCATGATGGACATAATAAGACTTTATTCATCCATGGAGTCACCACAGTACTGAAAGGGTTAAGTCACCCCTTCGGCTACGCCGAGATCCTTTACATATTTGATTCTGCCCAGCTCCAGACACTTGTGTACAGTTGATAGGGGTTGGCTGTAGTGTACGCGTGGGACGAGCGCACATTCTAGAAGTGCAATTGTCCTGTGTTCACTGTATGATCCTTCTCAAGTGCCAGGATTCTCCTCGAGGGCCCTCGTCCTCGATGAGGGTCGTCACCCTACACAGGGGCGTAACACGTGTAAAGGAGAATGGCGAGTTGGCCCGGGTGCTCACCGCCCGCCGAACACAATGGGGCTTGGCGGGAGATGGCGCGCGCGAAGCAGCGTTGGGCAAGGCGGTCGAGGCTCCTTCGTATCATTGGTTGTCGTTTTCGTGGTTGGTGGTGTAAGTCTCTCTCGGTCTTTCAGTCTCTTATTGTCGGTCTGTCTCTCGCTGTCTGTGTGTCTCTCGGTCTCTCATTGTTTCTGTCTACCTCTGTTTCGGTCTCTTGCTATCTCTGTCTCAGTATCTCACTGCCTCTGTCTTACGAAAGTGGTGCCAGGTTGTCTACAAGGATATAAGCTCTATTAAACTACAGTCCATAACATCAATCTCTCTCGCGACAGTAGTTGCACTTACCACAAAGGCTATATGCTAATGTGATAACACACACACAAACACACACACACGCGCGCACACACGCACAAAATGACCTCGAAGCTCTCATCCGGGACGGTAATAGCAGTCAATTATGAGTCCAGCATGTGACCCAAGACCATAGTGGTGAATCACGCGCAACACTGTGTGCGCGTGCGTGCTTGCGTGGAAGCGTGTGAGATCGCTTGTATAGATCTCTTCATTAGGAGCAGTGCCTATATTGGGAAGGATTGTTTTTGTTCCAGTACCTGAAGGGTACCAAAAGAGCCTCCACCGTAACGAACTTTCCCTACCACCCACCACCACAACCTCCCTTTTCATGTAGCCTCGTTATGGACCAAAAGGTCGCGCTATAGTTTGCCTTCCCATCGCATTCCACTGTATTTCGATGACGTCATCTTGTCGTGGTTGGGCGCGGCGCCAGGATGCCAGGATGCCACACAGTCATCACGTATCCGTCCAGTACGAGGAATTCGCCCTCG
>NC_134818.1:30890493-30925493 GCF_046742065.1 Oratosquilla oratoria
ACGATATCTTGCAGAAGCATAATGATTGTTTCTAAAGTATTTTACTATATTCACCACATGCTCTTTAATATTGTCAATTTCCAGATCATGAGCCAGAAGATTCAAAATGTGTGCAGTACAGCCATAGGTCACCAGCTTCAGTTCATTTTCCTGTTCTAACAGTTTCCTCATTTTGTTTACATTAGCTGCATTATCTGTAACAACACTGCCAACATGACAGTCAAGTTCTTCTTCACACTTCTGAATTGCTGATTTTGAGAGCTCTTATAGATATTCAGCAGTATGAGGCTGGCCACTTGTGTCGACTGTATCTACTATGGCCACTTGAAGTTGTCACAGTAATACATATAATAGGCTCGTTGTGAATGTTAGACCATCCATCTAAAGACAGACATACAATTTCATCCTTAAGCTCTGTGGCACACTTAGCATATTCTTTCTCATATATCATGGGTAGAAATTTGTCTGCAATTTCTTTTCTTGTTGGAGGAATGTATCCTGGCCTCAACTTCCCAACCATTTTACAGAACTGAGGATGTTCTACCAATCTAAATGAAGAGTTGGTTGCAAAGACCATCTTAGCAACTTCATCAAGATTTACTTTTTCATAAGAAGATGTCTTTGTGACGAATGTGTCCAAAGTTGTTGCTTTGCGCTTTGAAAAGCTTGTTGCAGAAGCTGGACTGACTTTCTGTAATACTGGAGTTGCAACACTTCTTTCAGGCACCTTTGGAGTCAGTTATGTTATGTTATAAGCAAGTGAGAGATGATGCAACACTGTAAAAACACCTCAAATGTATTTTACACTAACATATAGAATATATATATAACTTTCACTATCTTTTATGCTGATTATTAATAAAATAAAAAAAATCTGATTTAAATTTAAAAAATCTGATTTAAATAAAAAAATTCCGATTTTTTTTTTATTAAAAAAAAAAAAAAAAAAACTCACCAACCCTGATATCAATAACCCTTTCTACTGTTAATAGAGCGATCGTACCTTGCGTCTTGTCAGGAGAAATGACGAAGAGGATCCACGTTGCAAAGCCTCTGACATAGCAGAACAAGCTGATGCCAGTTCCAGAACAGCTGTCAGGTATCTCCACAAGCTGGGTTACTATGGCAGAGCTGCAAGAAGGAAACCACTCCTTTGTCGAGCCAATATCAAACTCAGAAAGAATTGGGCTGTTGAGATCGTGGAGAGACCTGTGGCCTTTTGGAGCACTGTCATTTTCGCTGAGTCACGATTCGCATTATTTTCTGACAGTGGAAGAGTGTGGGTCTGGAGACTCTGGAGTCCAGAGTTTGACCTCAAAAGACTGCAGCCAACAGTGAAACATATGGGCATTTCAATAATGGTGTGGGGTGCAATTTGGAGTGATGGTTGATCAGAGCTTATGGAGTGTCAAGGAAACATCAATTCAGGCAAATATGTTTACATATTAAAGGAAGGACTCGTTCCAGTATTCTCCAGCGGTGGAACGAGTAAAAATGTCTTTCTATTTATAGAAGTTGGAGCTCCTTGTCACACTGCCCAAACAACATAAAATTGGTTGAGCCAAAATGGGATCAGGAAACATCAATGGCCAAGTCAGTCCCCGGATATGAACCCTATTGAACACCTCTGGGGCATATTAGACCGACAACTTCTCCAAAAGAACAGGAAACCATCTTCAAAGCCCGAACTCTTAGGATTACTACAAAAACATGTAAGACTCTATATACTAAGACTATATATATATATATATATATATATATATATATATGTATATATATATGTATATGTATATATATATGTATATGTATATATATATGTATATATGTATATGTATATATATATGTATATGTATATATATATGTATATGTATATATATATGTATATGTATATATATATGTATATGTATATATATATGTATATGTATATATGTATATGTATATGTATATATGTATACATATATATGTGTATGTGTATGTATATGTGTATATGTATATGTGTGTATAGGTATATATGTATGAGTATATGTATATATGTGTGTATATGTATATATGTGTATATGTATATATATGTGTATATGTGTGTATATGTGTATATGTGTGTATATGTATATATGTGTGTATGTGTATATGTATATATATGTGTATATGTATATATATGTATATGTATATATATGTATATATATGTATATGTATATATATGTATATGTATGTATATGTATATGTATGTATATGTATATATATGTGTATATGTATATGTATATATATGTGTATATGTATATATATGTATATGTATGTATGTATATATATATGTATATGTATGTATATATATATTGTATATATATATATATACTCTTAGTATATTGAGTCTTACATGACGATGAGTCAGAGGATGGTCCAATCATCCCGTTATTGTTTTCTGTGGCGCGGAGGAACCTAATGGTCGGAGGGAAGTCCTTATCCTGGCGTCTTCTTGGCTTCAAGAGCGGCGCACTTTGACCACTTCGGAAGTAGGGTAGAGTCTTCAGTGTTATTGTTCCTCTGTGTGAAAGGAACCTCTTCTTGAGGTAAGGGTCTTGTTTATGCATTTTTCTATCTTAATTATAAAGGAATGCCCAAGTGAAATGGGGCTATTTGTGAGTTTAAGTTACCCACAGGTGCACGAGCGCACGCACACACACGTGCACGCACGCACACACATCCCTATACATGCTCGGACGCATAGATACGCGCTCATGCACACGTACACACGCACGCAAACACGCACGCATAGGTACACGCGCAAACACACGCATACACACACAAACAAAAACATGCACGCGCGCATACACGCATGCACACACACACACACACACACACACACACACACACACACACGTGGCCCAGTTGGTAGAGTTCCCGGCTGCCACTACGAAGGTCCGGGTTCGAACCGCCCAGGGCTGAAATAATTTCAGTATCGCTGCGTTGCTGGTTGTTACTCCATCTATCGTGGGCGGGGGAGTCTGTTGTGTGTTTGTGCGTGTAAAGTCACAGCATTACCCATAGATCGGTCATACAAGCTATTAGCTCTCTTCCGGGAGGGAAATAGCTGTCGGTCACGAGTACAACACGTGATACAAAGACCATGGTGAATCACATATACACACATAGTAGCTAACGAGTCCATAGGATTCGATGACAATTCGTATAGTCGGAGGAATATATAGAAGTATTCTCAGTTAAGGTCACGTTTATTTCAAGAAAATGTGTGAGAGAAAGAGGTTCAATATGTTCTTGGATCATTTGTTGGACTCGTTATCGACAGCCATTACCTTCCTGGGTGAGAGCTTCAAAGTTCATGTGGCCTAATCAATCGGTTATACTGGCCTTACACACAAGCCTCAACCACCTGTCCAAAAGAGAGGATGTCTGTTTTCATTGTTTCAGTTATTTTCAACCCATGGGTGGGGACCAGTCACGGGACCGCTGAGTTTGCAGTCCAAGACTGAGAGAGAAAGAGATAGTGTGTAATGTTGTGTGTTTCCCCCGTAGATTTTCACCATTGTAAATACCCAGACCTTAGCCCTTGATTCCATCTTTCCTAATGAGTGTCCCTTTTTGCTCTCCTCCTCCTCCCCCTCCTCCCCCTCCCCCTCCTCCTCCTCCTCCTCCCCCTGCTCCCCCTCCTCCTCCTCCTCCTCCTCCTCCTCCTCCTCCTCCTCCTCTTCCACCACCTCCACTTCTCCTTCATCCTCCTTCTACTCCCTCCTCCCTCCTACGTCCTCCTACCTCCTACTACTCCCTACTACTCCCTCCTCTCCTTCTCCACTTCCCTCTTCCCTTCCTCCACCTCTTCCTCCACCTCTTCCTCCTCCTCTTCCTACTCCTCCTCCTCTTCCACCCCCTCTTCCACCCCCTCCCCTTCTCCTTCATCCTCCTACTCCCTCCTCCCTACTCCCACCTCCTACGTCCTCCTACCTCCTACTCCCTCCTCTCCTTCTCCACATCCCTCTCCCCTTCCTTCACCTCTTCCTCCTTCTCCTCCCCTTCCTACTCCTCCTCCGCTTCCTCCTCCCTCCTTCTACTCCTCCCTCCTTCTACTCCCACCTCCTCCTACTACTCCCTCCTGTCCTCCTCCTCCACTTACTTCTCCCCTTCCTCCTCTTCCTCCTCCTCCATTCTCTTCCTTCTTCTCTTCTTCCTCTTCCTACTCCCTCCTCCCCTCCTCTTCCCCACCTCCTCCCCTTCTCCCCACTTCCCTTCCTCCTCTTCCACTTCTCCCCACTTCCCTTCCTCCTCCTCCTTCCTCCTAACGAAGACCTTCTTCCCGAAGAAGGAAGGGGGTCTGGGTGTCCTCATGACACTGAAGTTCGAATCCGTTTCGAAATGCGATTTCTTTGAATTCCGAATCTGTTTCGAGCTCAACGTCTAATCGCTCGTTGCTCTCGCCTCATGGCCCGGTACGCCCTCCTCCTCCTCCTCCTCCTCCTCCTCCTCCTCCTCCCTCCCTCCTCCTCCTCCCTCCCTCCTCCTCCCTCCTCCTCGAACGGCCACAACCGCAGCCACCCGTTCCTTCTCCTCCTCGTCCTCCTCCTCCTCTTCATCCTCGTGCTCCTCCTCGTCCTCCCCTTCCGCCCTCACCCCCACCACCACTCAGTTGGTGTCTGGCAGCCGTGCAGTGAAGAACAGTATACACGTGGACGAGAGATTGACCCCGACTTGGAAACTTCCCTCATTTCTTTACCTTCCCTCACTTTCGGTGAACACAGAAGAAGCTCTGTCCCCTCTCGGCCTTCCCCTCAGTGTGTTGCCCCGCCTTCGTGAGGTCCCCCGTTAGCGATCTCGCTCTGTTTTAAGTTCGTAAAGTGTCACGGTGATCACCGGTCTTCGAGTTCTTTTTGTTATCGGGGAAAGGAAGAAATCTTCCGCGGACGAAGCCACGATGCAGCCCAGAAGCTTAGGATTCTTGTTCGCTTTCCTTCTCTTCGCAACAGGTAAGAGGAGATCGTGGAGGTTCTTGTCCCTCTTAGGCTTGGACCGGGAGGGTTCGTGGTGCCTGTAAGAGAAGCGGACGGTCTTCGGGAGCTTCAGGAGCTCCGGGCGAAGTTGGAGCGAGCGCGCGAAGTCGGCTATTGTCTTTGGTGCGGCGGATCGCGGCGTTGTTCTTGTCAACGCGAAAAATTGTCGCGCTGAGGCAGAGGGTAATGGTTTGCTTGATCGCGTTCGTGGATGGTTTCATTTACACTATATCGATACTTGCGTTCACAAGAATATAAATGCACGTATGTGTATGTAATTGTATGTACATTATGTTTATACATGTACAAACGAATTGATACATATTGTTCACTTGTACACTTTTTATGCATATATATATATATATATATATACGTATACTTGTGTATATGTATATACATATGTCTATGTATATATGTATGTGTGTGTACATATAATTATATATGCAAATGTTTATTCATTCCTCTAAAATAAATTGAGGATAAACTGGTTACAAATAAATTCGAACCAAGATCAGTGTCTTTATTATCCACCCTCCTCAACTTGTCACAAGGTTTCATCATATTGTATATTTACCTAATTATAGTATAAAATAAAGGAACGAGGATGCCCGCGTGAATTACTGTATATGTGTATTTGTATATAATAGCATATATGGATGTATGTATAACGTATATATATATATATATGTAATGTGTATATATATATGTGAATATATATGTATATATATAATGTGTATATAATATATGTATATATATATATATGTATATGTATGTGTGTGTGTATATATGTATATATATGTGTATATGTATATATAATATATATATATGTATATATATATAATATATATGTATATATATATGTGTATATATAATATATATATGTATATATATATATATGTATATACATATATACATTATATATATATATACATGTTATACTTGCATATACACATGTATATACATATATATATATATACTGTATATATATATGTATACATATGTACATGTATATAGGTATATATGTATATGTATATATATATGTATGGATATGTATATATATATATGTATATATATATGTGTGTGTATATGTATATATGTGTGTGTATATGTATATATATATGTGTGTGTATATGTATATATATATGTGTGTATATGTATATATATATGTGTATATGTATATATATGTGTGTATATGTATATATATGTGTGTATATGTATATATATATGTGTATATGTATATATATGTGTGTATATGTATGTATATATATGTGTATGTGTATATGTATGTGTATATGTATATATATGTATGTGTATATGTATATATATATGTGTGTATGTATGTATGTGTATATATGTGTGTGTGTGTATATGTATATATATGTATGTGTATATGTATATATATATATATGTATGTGTATATGTATATATATGTATGTGTATATGTATATATATATGTGTATGTGTATGTATATATATGTGTGTATATGTATATGTATGTGTATATGTATATATATGTATGTGTATATGTATATATATGTGTATATGTATATATATATGTATATATATATGTATATATATATATATATATATATATATATATATGTGTATATGTACATATATGTATGTATATATACATGTATATATATGTATATGTACATATATATATATGTATATGTACATGTATATATATATATATGTATGTATGTATATGTACATGTATATATGTATATATATGTATGCATATGTATATGAATATATGTATATGAATATATGTATATATATATGAATATATATGTATGTATATATATGTATGTATATATATGTATAAGAATATATATGTATGTATATATATGTATAAGAATATATATGTATGTATATATATGTATATGAATATATATGTATGTATATATATGTATGTATGTATATGTATATGAATATATATGTATATATGTATGTATATATATGTATATGAATATATATGTATGAATATATATGTATGTATATCAATATATATGTATATGAATGTATATGTGTATATATATATATATGTATGCATATGTGTGTATGTATATATATATGTTTGCATATGTGTGTATGTATATATATAAATATGTATGTATATATGTATGCATATGTATGTGTATATATATATATAAATATATATGTGTATATGTATGCATATGTATGTATATATATATATGTATATATGCATATGTATGTATATATATGTATATATATGTATGCATATGTATATATATATGTATATGTATACATGTGTATGTATGTACATGTATGCATATGTGTATACGTATATATGTATGCATATGTGTATATGTATATGTATACATATGTATATATGTGTATATGTATAGGTATACAGATGTATATATGTATATGTATGCATATGTATATATGTTTATGTATACATGTACTCGTATATGTATATATATATATGTATATGTATACATATGTGTGTATATGTATACATATGTGTGTATGTATACATATGTATATATATGTATACATATGTATATATGTATGTGTATACATATGTATATTATATACATATGTATATATGTACATGTATACATATGTATATATGTACATGTATACATATGTATATATGTATATGTATACATATGTATATATGTATATGCGAAAAAACGAGAAATTGAAAGCGTAGACGGTAAGATCTTTGAATATTTTTTCGCATACGTACCCCACGGTGAAGTGATATTTCTGCATGTGTGAGTGTGTGTGTGTGCATATACGTTATGTATATATGTATATACGGTACGTTTATATATGTATGTATATACGGGATGAATATATATATATATATGCATTTACGGTATGTATATATCTATATATATATATGTGTGTGTGTGTGTATATAATATAATGTATATATTATGTATATATATATACACGATATGTATACGGTGTGTTTGTGTGTGTTTAATAGAATATGGCCTAATGTAGATTAAAATCGACTGGGGTTGAATCCCGGCATCTTGAATTACTTAGAATCTCTAACCGACATTACCAAATTTGTGCGATAGGGGCACTGTAATTCAAAAGCTCCGGGTTTGATCCTGGTTGGAATTGCAAATAGTTCTTATTATATTGTGTGTGTGTGTGTGTGTTGGGTCTACGGTGGGAAGGAATCTTCCACTCCAGAACAGACCTAAGTTTCGAGCCTGTTTAGTGCGTAGAAGACTTGTCTTATGTATACATAAACTGTGCATTTGTATACACGATCTGTGTGTGTGGATGTGTATGAAACACATACACATAAAAATCACATAGGATACAATTTTATGAGGTGTACAGCAGTGAGCGTACTGCTTAACATTGAAATTCTCATTATGTCTGAGTGTGGCATGCTCGATGTTCAGATGAACTTAAAAATAATCTGAACATCGACATACGCACTTGTATCAGGAATTAAAGAATATCTTGCCCCAGATAGTATCCTCACAGCCGTTGATATCAAGAAAGATGTGTGTGCGCGTGTTTGCATGTACCTACGTACGTATATATATATATATATAAATATATATATATATATATATATATATATATATGTAATATCCTCACAGCTGTTGATTTCAAGAAAGATGTTTGTGCGTGTGTGTGCATGTACGTACGTTCGTGTATATATATATATATATATATATATAATATATATTTATATGTATATATATATATTTATATGTATATATATATATATATATATATATAATATATATTTATATGTATATATATATATTTATATGTATATATATATATATATATATATATATATATATATAGTCATTATTTGATTTTTTTTTTTTTTTGCCACACTGTATAGAAGAATTTTCAATGTCATACATTTTCGGTACGATGAGGAGATTGGCTCTATTCTTCAGTTTTCTAAAGAGATGTCACTACTATCCATACACCCATGGTGATATGTATTTATATACGACTAGTGTATACATATGTCGATGATACGATAGAAGGCTGTAAAAGCAAGATGGGCAAGTTTGTGTAGACATATACTGGTATATCTATTCATGTGCACATGTGTGTGTGTGTGTGTGTGTGTGTGCGTCAACAGTTTTGTCTGCATTCCTGTTTATTCATATGAATGTGTAGATACATTTCTTCACACGAGTGAAAGGATAGTTCAGAATCAAGTGCAAGTTGAAAAACTAAACTTTACGTCTCGTCAGAGCGTCAGGACACAATGCACGTCTTTAGGGGAAACATTAGAGGAACTCGCTAAAGATAGTAAACCTCTTTAGAATTAAGGTTAGAAAGAAGGGAATATCTTGAGGATATTCAATTCGATTTGTTGTCGAACCTAAAGGGACCGGGAGGGGAAGTATCAACCCCGTAGACATATGAACACAAAGTCGAAGGTGCTTCTTCTTGTCGTTGTTGCTGACTGTACTTTACCGCCGCTTCTATGTGGACGGTCTCACGCTGTCGCCTCACGGAATAGAGTATAGAGTTCAGTCTTACGATGTGAGATAGGAAATGTTGAAGAACAAATAGTTCTTTAACATGATTTTGGGCAAATCATGGAGTTACGCGTATTTTGAGGAAGGATGAAGATATTTTGTGGTAAAAGAAAGAAATGTGGTTTATATACATGTGTATAATCTTTGACGTGTTTTAACACTACTTGTCCACCTCTTTCACCTGAGCCATGTGGAACTTAACCTCGTTTAAATAGGACTATATTTAACTACAAGGGACTAGACCAGTTAACCAGCCTTTAATTATACAATTTGTTTTTAGATATTTCTTAGTCTGCGTGCTTAACGACCGTCATCCAAGGGATATACTGTGTGTTTTCTGACGAAGAACTGCATTAGCACTAATACGAAGGCAGTTGTTTGGTTCGTTTTATGAATGTTTGCATGCGTGTGCACACGCAAACGCGCACCCACACACTGACATCTGCATACAGGCACACACACACACACACACACACACACACACACACACACACACACACACACATATATATATATATATATATATATATATATATATATATATATATACACACACACACACACAAACAGGCACACACGCACGCGCACAAAATAGTAAACATGATTCATCACTATACATGACACACCACACACTACACATCACGTAAAGCACACACTATGTATGACAGACCACACACGTCACATCACATAGACCACACACCTTTCATTACACAGACCACACATTACACATCGCATAGACCACACAATACACAGCACATAGACCACACACTACACAGCACATAGACCACACACTACACAGCACATAGACCACACACTACACAGCACATAGACCACACACCTCACATTACATAGCGCACGCAGACCACACACCACATAACACTTAGCACACACAGACCACACACCACGCAGCGCACATAGTACAGACAGCACCAGCACACAGCATATATCGCCAGCACATAATACCAGCAAACAGACTACACCACATGACACACGCAGACTATACAACGCAAAGCACAAAACACGTCTTAAAGCACGCACACACACACACAAACACACACCTACATTGTTGTGTATGTACCTGTATATGTATGTGAATGAAATGCAAGTTTTATGTATAGACAACATGGTCGCCATTTTGATGACGTCTCGAGGGGAAAATATTGAATATCTTGCAATCAGAGAAAGAAGCCTTTGACGTCATCGGAACCTGATTGGATCAAAGGCCCACAGGTTCTTGACCCTTTCGACTCCCGCCTCCTCGGATGAATAAAATCGCCTGGCGGCAGGCTGTGGAAGAGAGTTGATAGCTGTTGTAAATATTAATTACCCACGCCTGCTCAAACGTGAGATATGCCTTTGTTATTTCGGGTGTGTAATCCATAGGGTGACGTGATTTGTCACACCGGGTTGAGGGGGTGGGTGGGGGTGTTATCCACTGGATCCAGAAAAAAATACAATTACAGGAAAAGGGTGACAAAAAAAACCCACAGGACACAAATTTCATGGAAAAAAAAATATATTATATATATATATATATATATATATATATATATATATATATATATATATATAATAAAATATGGGTTTTTATCCTCAGAGGGAGGTATATATTACACTCCATACTCTCGGCGATACATAGAACTTTGTGGAGTCTGCCAGAATGAAATATGCAGACTTGGTCTTAGTCCCATAGATTCCCTGGCGCTTCTGTCCTGATGGACAATCACATATGAATGATATCTTCTTGTTTCTGAATAAAATCGCCTGACGCACAGTATATACTGTGTTAAATACGTGTTGTGTACTGGAGTGAGATTTCTAACTGTTGTGTACAGGAAATAGTGTGGTAACTACAGGACGTGTGTACATGTTGTCTTTGTTATGGGGTGTGGCGTTACACATGAGATAATGTGTGATTCACCATTGTCTTGGATCACGTGTTGAACTCGTGATCGACAGTTATTACCCTTGCGGATGAGAGCTCTGAGATCATGTATGCCCTATAGTGTATAGGGATTGTGGTGTTGTAGAGTCTGAACCAAAAGTGCAGTTGTCCACCCTGTATATAGCTTAGTAGCAAATGTAACTATTGTTTTCGGCAATTGTTTGATTTATTTTCATTCATTTACCTTCTTTTTCCTATTTTTCTACTTATTTTCATTTATTTATTTTCTGCTTGTTTTTAATATAAATTTCTAATTATTTAAGATTTATTTATTTTTCTATTTATTTTCATGTCTTTATTTAGTGATTTTTTTCATTTATTCTTATTTTTTCTATTAACACGGTTTCATTGCGGAAAGTGAATTATAAGGCAGTGTATGGAAACAGATTTAAGTGTACAATAAGAATAATTTGTGATTACCATCCCTTGAAGGTGAGCTTGAGGGGTATACAATGAGGGGTTACCTACGGCCGAAGCCGCCATCTTTGCTCATTGTTCTTGGCCACCCAGGGTTTCACTGTTAAGGGCGTAAGGGCCCATTGTAATGCTGGGGACCCGCTGGCGTTGTTTTATGTACTCATTCAGTGAGATTCATCAGTTCCACAACCGCTTGACCTTACCAATGATCACTGGGAATATAATAAAAAATAATAATAATAATAAATAAATAAATAAGTAAATAAAATGAAATAAAAGGAAATGAAATTAGATAAATTTGAACAAGGGATGAGTGAATATAATAATAATGGTGATTTAGTAGTTTGGAAATCCAAAGACGATTGAAATAATTCTACACGAGATGAAAAAATGAATAAATAGATAGATTAATAAAATAAAAAGTAAAAATGAGGGGGAGGGTGTTTAGTTATGCATCCCTTAGCAGTATACCTTACCCACGTGTAACCCCATCCCGCATCCCTATCCCCCCCCCCTAAGGATTAGCCAATCAATGTACTCCCTAAATCCAAGTCTTTGTGAACCTTAGCGTCTCTTAACTACATAGGTGCTCGTTTCCTAAGCATTTAATAGAAGTTTTCAATACAATGGTGACTTTATATAGCGCTTGTTTATATGTATTATAAAATATAATAAACGTAGTAAATGCACAGTGAAAGGCTTACAGGGTGCTTCAGAATTCCACCTTGAATGTAATCTCTCACTCACCCCCCCCTTTGCCCCTACCCGGGTCACGTGGTCTCCCCCTCCTCTTCCCCCCTCTTCCCCCTCTTCCCCTATTTCTCCCCTCCTCTTCCCCCTTATCTCCCCCTCCTCTTCCACTTTTTCTTCCCTCTCTTTCCCCTCTTCCCCCTTCCTCCTCCCCTTCCTCTTCCCCCCTTCCCCTCCTCTTCCCCCCTTCCCCTCCTCTTCCCCCTCCTCTTCCACTCCTCTTCAACTCCTTTTCCACCCTGCTCTTTCCCCCTCCTCGTCCCACCTCCTCTTCCCCCTCCTCTTCCCCCTCCCCTTTCCTCTCCCCTTTCCTCTCCCCTTTCCTCTCCTCCCCCTCCTCCCTTCCTCCATCACATGGTGTATTCGTCTTCTTACCCCGGGACTCCTTCTTTCGGAGATTTACAAGAGTTGAAGAGTTGGAAGCTGCACTGAGGGTATTAATTTCACTTAAATGCACTCGGACTTTTGTAAGGGCAAGAGAATGAAGAGAGATGGGCAAGCTCTTTGGTGTTATTCCTTTTATTCATTTATTATTATTAGTGTTATTGTTATTATTTGTGTGTGTGTGTTTGGTCACCACAACATCACTCACAGATCAGGCTTGCCTAGGTACGAGTTCTTATCCAGGAGAGTGATAGCTATCGATCACGAGATTGGCACGTGATACAAGACCATGGTGAATGACCACACACACACACACACACACACACACACACACACACACACACACACACACACACACACACACACACACACACACACACGTACACGTACACGTACACGTACATACGTCCCCGTTTGGAACTCCCTCCTCCCTCTCTCCCCCTTTCCCCCCTCTCCTCTCCCTCTCTCCCACTCCCCCTTTCCCTTTGCCCTCTCCAATCTCCCCCCTCCGTCACCTCTTCTCCCCTCCCCTCTCTCCTCTTCCCTCCTCTTCCCTCCTCCTATCCCCCTATCTCCCCTCTACCCCTCCGGATGAAAGTTCTTGATGGTGGAATCCGTGTGTCCTGGTAGATAATGCCCCGCGGGACCGGCCTGGTGGCCCTCTGGCTGTCCCAGTGGTCCGCCGGCGGCGGCTGGGAGTGACTCATAATAATGTGCTTTCAGACAGATTCTGTCTCGGGGAAGTTAGACGCCAAGAGTAAGTGTCTTCTGAGCACTCGGAAGAGGAGGAGGAGGGCGTGGTTGGTGGTGGTTGTCATGATGGTGTTGGTGCTTGTGGTGGTGGCGGTGTAGGTGTTTGTGGTGGTGGTGGTGTTTGTGCTTGTTGTGGTGAATTTCGTGGTAATGTTTGTGCTTGTGTTGGTGCTGTTGCTTGTGGTGCTGGTGTTGGTGCTTATGGTGGTGATGGCGGTGTGGGTGCTTGTGGTGGTGTTGGTGCATATGGTGGTGCTAGTGGTTGTGGTGATGGTGGTGTTGGTGCTTGTGGTGGTGGTGTTGGTGCTTGTGGTGATGGTGTTGGTGCTTATGGTGGTGCTAGTGGTTGTGGTGATGGTGTGGGTGCTTTGGTGGTGCTTGTAGTATTGATGTTGGTGCTTATGGTGGTATTGGTATTTGTGCTCGTGGTGGTGTTGGTGCTTGTAGTATTGATGTTGGTGTTTGTGCTTGTGGTGATTTGTAGTGGTTGTGTTGGTGTTTGTGCTTGTGGTGGTGGTGGTTGTGGCGGTGGTGTGTAGTGGTTGTGGTGGTGTTTGTGGTGGTTGTGGTGTTGGTGCCTGTACTGGTGGTGGTGTGGGTTCTTGTGGTGGTGGTTGTGATGAAGGTGGTACTTCTAGTGGTGGTGATTATGGGGTGCCGGTATAGTATGTGGCCTACAAATTGTTTTCTTTGGTATAGTATGTGGCCTACCTTTCCAATTGGGTTAGGTTAGGGTAGGTACATAACCTAAGCTAACCTAACCTGACCTAACCTAACCTTACCTTGTTTCAATTTTTTCCTGAGGTAGGCTACATTCAAATAGGGTAGGCCACATACTAACCAGTTTCAAAGAGGTAGGTCACATACTATACCGGCACCGGTTATGGTATTTCTAGTGGTGCTGATGGTGGTGCTTGAAGGAGTAGGTAGAAACTGGAAAGGAGGTCGAGAAGTGTGTGGTGCTTGAGGGGAAGAAGTGGAGTTCGATACTTGAAGAGGAGTTGGTGATGATTAAGGAAGATGTAGAGTTGGTGGTGGTTGAGAAAAAGGATGGAGAGTAGAAAGGATTGAGGAGGTTGGGGTTGAGGATGAGGTGCAGGAGTGGACTACATCTAGGTAAGAGAGGAAGAGGAGGAGGAGGAGGAGGCATGCACAAAAGGAGGGTGAACGGTTGGAGAGGGAGAGATGGGGAGCGGGGTAAAATGATAGGAGGAAGAGAAGGGGAGGGGGAAGGGAGGGAGGAGGAGGAGGAGGAGGGGAAGGAAAGGAGGGAGGGACAGTGGGGTTGTCCCGTTATCTCTTAATCAGTCAGCCATTCCTGTTGGTGCTACTGAAAAGCTAACGCTGTTTGTGCCTCCATGTGTGTTTGTGTGTGTGTGTGTGTGTGCGCGCGTGAGTGCGTATGCGTATTTATCTATGCAGTGTATCTTTGGGTATGTATTAGAATATGTATATCACGTGTGTGCGTATGCGTGTACACAATTGTGGCATGTGTACGCGTTTGCGTACGCGCACGCACGCACGCACGCACGCATGACACTGGAAAATCCAGAGCCCACGACATCGGTCCAGCAAAACTGTGACTAACGAGACAGAAATTGTTGAAAATCTATTTCTTCGTCGCGAAACAAATGGTCTATTTCGTGTGGAGAGAGAGAGAGACAGAGACAGAGACAGATAGACAGACTGGGGAAGACAATTAAGTGATTTGGCTATTCGTTCCCTTGGTAACAGAACCCGAGAACGTGGAAGACAAATATGGTTGGACCTTTGTGGAGTAACGAGATGAAATCGGATGATCACATATGAAGAAGTCATTTTTCATTTTGTGATTAAATTTTGATTATACCAACTGGTCAGTTCGTGGGCCAGACGGGCTCTCTATCTCTCTTTCTCCTTATTTCTCTCTCTCTGTCTTTCTCCTCCCCTCCCTCTTCTTCTTCTTTTCTTTGTCTTCTTTGTCAGAGAGAGAGAGAGAGAGAGAGAGAATATATGTGGAGGCGAGAGAGCCTCGATCTTCCAGAGGCCTCTGAAAGACAACGAAAGGCACATGTGTGTGGGGCACAACAGGATTGATTGATTGATTGATAAGCATATTTGTTTTTGTGCTTGTTGATATGATACGTGTGTATGCACACTGGGACGTGTACATGTGCACGTACTTACACTGTGCATACGTGTACTTGTTTGATTTTACGTAAAATTGTACTTAATTATATTATGTAGGAAAGGAGCAACGCTCGTGGGGTCCTTGTTATCATACCTAGGATAGTGTGTATGTACGTGTTTTCAGTGTATTTTACATGTACTTCCTTCACGTGTAGTTTCAAAAATCAGGAAGATCATAGTCTCGCAAGATATAATTAACAAGTAGATACGAATATAAGTAAATATAAATAAATAACGCATGATACCACTTCACAGAAGACTGTAGTTACTTGTAGTACTTATAAATGAATCCGGTTGTACGTGGGTACGAATCTTGATAAGATCGCAAAGGTCCCAGTAGGTCCCTCGAATCCGTGGCTAGAAAATGGCGTCACGTAGGACTGAGGGTCTGAAATTAGTCTCCAAATGAGGGCACTCCTACTCAGAAATTAGGCTCCTTATTTGGGCATCCCTGGCCTCCGCGGCCGGCTCGGCCATCCCCCTAAATTAAAGTAATTATTTACTTTAAGAGGGCGGGATGGGACGATGTGAGGCCGCGACTGCCCATGCGGTTGTTGGTTCTTGTGGAGTTTTGATGAACCTCCACATTTCTTATGTGGTTTGCCGCTGTCGTCACACAGCCTCCGAGCGAGCCCTCACCCCCCCCAACCCTTTACCCCCTCCCCCACCCCCACCCCTTCACCCCACCACCACCCTTTCCCCCCTCTCCCCTCCTTTCTCCTTCCCCCCCTCCTTGCTTCCGTGGCCGTCTTCTTGATGGACTCCGTAGCTTCGCACCTACCTCCCTCATCTCCCGCCTATTCTGCCCTCCAATTTGTCTGTCTGTCTGTCTCTCACTCACGCGTGTGCACACACACACTCACTCACTCACTCACTCACTCACTCACTCCTTACTACACATCGTCAGCCCTCCCAACTTCTCATTCCTCCTCCTCCTCCTCCACCTTCTTTGCTCCTCATCCGTCTTCCTCCTCTCCCTCCCTCCTCTACTTCCATTTTATCCCCTTTTCTCGGTCTTCAGGTCACCTTCCTCATACTTATCACAAATTCCTCCTTGTCCATCTCTTTTGTACGTTCCTCCAACCTGCTCCTCTCATTCTCTGACGTGACCCTCCCCTCCCCCTCCCCCTCCCCCACGTACCCCCACGGTCCTGTGGGAGTGAGTGAGATGTAGCACATCCTGGCGGAGTTTGGATCGGTTGGACGTGGAGAGTGGTTCGGTGTGGGGGGAGGAGAGGATGGAGGGAAGAAGGGGTAGAGGATGGAGGGAAGAAGGGGTAGGGGAGGGGGTGTTGGAGGAGGAGGGGAGGGGGAGGAGGAAAGGGTTGGAGAGGGATGGGGTGGGGAGGAGGAAGAGGTAGGGATGGAAGAGGGGGAAGGGGTGGGGGTGGGGGAGGTGGAAGGAATAGGGATGGGGGAGGTGGAAGGACTAGGGGTGGGGGAGGTGGAAGGACTAGGGGTGGGGGAGGTGGAAGGGCTAGGAGTGGGGGAGGTGGAAGGGATAGGGGTGGGGGGAGGGATGTATGATCCGGGCCACAAATGGAAGCCTCATGTCATTAAGCAACAGTCTGTCAGGTCACCGGGAACGAGGGGGGTAATTACCGGTAGCTACTGGTATTTCCCGGACTGTCCAGGGCCCTGCTGTCGTTATCTAGTATTACCGGGGTCGACCAAAGTATCCGGTAACGGTGGGCTGGTATTGCTCTTTGATACCAATGAAATTCTCTCTCTCTCTCTCTCTCTCTCTCTCTCTCTTTACCGGATAATTTGCCTCCTTATCTCTTCGGTATTGGTAAATATGTACCGGTGATCATTCTCCGGTACCGTTCGTTTTGAGTATCGGTGCGTTTTCGCCATAGTACCGGCAGGATTGGACTGGTACCCGGTACAGAGGTATCGGACTACCGCTGGGTATAGAGGCTGTGTAGTTTATTATATTCATCCAGTCATGGTTACTACTCGTGTGGGTACACACACACACACACACACACACACACACACACACACACACACACACACACACACACACACACACACACACACACACACACACACACACACTGGTGCAAGAACTGTAAAGAAAGAGATATGTATGAGGAAGAGACATTTTGGAGGAGGGAGGGAGATACCGGGTATATAGATATAGAGATGGAAAGATGTATATATATATATAGAGAGAGAAATATTTATCAGAGATAGGTATAGAGAAAGGGAGAGGAAGATAGAGAGAAACGGAGAGAGAGGGAGAGAGCTCAAAAGAAAAGCTATATCCCACCCTCTCCCGGTTCTCTCTCCATCTTGGGCGCCCGCTTGTGATGGCGCGCGGATGGTGGTTCTCCTTGGCTGGCTCTTCTCCCGCCTCCGCCCGTCGGGTCCTGTTACTCCACTGTGTCGTGGTCTTTGTGGGCTCGAGGGCAAGAGGGAGTGTGGAGGTGAAGGTCCGTCATTGTCTGGACCTCCTCCTCCACCTCCTCCTCCACCTCCTCCTCCTCGCCCCTCCCGCGGGAGGGGCGAGGGAGGACGAGGAGGAGGAGTGACGTAAGACTGTTGTACTGTAGGGATCGTGTCTTAAGTATGAATGAAAATATTCAGATATGCGCGCGCATGTGGGTGTGTGCGCGTGTGTTCGTTCGTCTGTTCGTGCATGTATGCACGTGTGTTTATGTGTGCATCCTTGAGTATGTAGTTAACCTAGTTATAGTAACATAGTTCCATTGTACAGGATAGAGGTGGTTTACGTGTTTTTCAGGACTTTCTTAATTGGCATTCTTAGTCTCGTGTGTGTGTGTGTGTATGTGTGAGTGAAATTCACCATTATCTTTGATTCTTGGGTTATGTGTTGGATTCGTGACAGACAGCTATTAACATTTCGGGTGAGAGTTCAGAGCTCGGATGTGACCCAATCTGTGGGTAATGCTTTCACACACACACACACATACACGCACATACACATACACACACACACAACTCCCTGCCTAACAGAGCTGGACTGCCGGCTTTTAATGCCGTGATAGTTTTCAGCCCTGAATTGGGTCTCGAACTCAGACCGATGAGATGTGTGTGTATGTGTATGTGTGTGTGTTACCAGACTTTTTTATTCATCTCTGTGGTAACAGATTGGTAGCGAAGGTGATAATATTATCTCATTTTAATGTTTTTGTTTTCCATAGTTGAGCTTTTGGAATTTTGATTTGTTTTGAACTCTTAAATGCTCCCATTCCAATTGGCTCTATAGCAGATGTGTATCTGGTTCAGTCATGTGATCATATCTGTTCGTGTGCGTGTGTGCGCTCCGTGTACATGTTGATTTTTTTTTTTTTTTTTTTTTTTTTTTTTTTGCGAATGTACTTAAACTGATTTACATTTTATTTTTATTTTTGTCCTTCATATCTTGAAATATTTTACGAAGTTGTTCTGCACCAGTTCTGATTTTTTTTCCACTTAATTCAATATTTCTGGAGTATTAACATTATTTATATTTGTTAGGTTTCAAAGCCTTAAATGATGGTTTTGTCTTTGTAGTTTATTATGGCATTTATTTATGTATTTATTTATCAATTTGTTTGTTTTACTTAAACTACTGGGTGGTGCCAATGTCCTACTCAAACATAACTAAACCTAACCCAATTAAACCTAAACTAACATGATATATATATATATATATATATACATATATATATATATATATACTGTATATATATATATACATATATATATATATATATGTTGAGACATTCTGACAGGTTGACGTAAGCGGAGTAGGAAACACAGGAGTCTTAATCTTGAGTTTATTCCTGACTAGTTTCGCAGGTGTGCTTTATCATTCCTTTGATAAAGCACACCTGCGAAAGTAGTCAGGAATACACTCAAGACTAAGACTCCTGTGTTTCCTACTCCGCTTACATCATATATATATATTGTGTGTGTGTGTAATAATAATAATAATACAAATACAATTATTCCGTGGTCCAAAAGTCCACCTAAGGCCGCCCCCGTGGCCCAAACGTCCGGGCACTGGCACCAACACCAACTCCTGTGGACACTTCGTTGTATCTCTATCGTCCTCGTTGTTCTCCCTAGAGTTGTTCTCGTGTTTCTCCCTTGAAAGAAATCCCTCACTCCTTTGTAGGACTTTGGATCCTGTTCCACTCTTCATGCATGTTCCTCTTTCCCCACAGTGTCCCCCCCCCCTCTTCCCCTCACATTCTCACTTTGTGTGTTTATTTTCTCCCATGGATCAGGGACTTAAGTATCCTTCAGTGTGGTACTTTATGAAATTCTTTCATAAGGCCCAAGGGTGTGAGGTCCTGCCACTTGGCGCTCTCTCTCTCTCTCTCTCTCTCTCTCTCTCTCTCTCTCTCTCTCTCTCTCTCTCTCTCTCTCTCTCTCTCTCTCTCTCTCTCTCTCTCTCTCTCTCTCTCTCTCTCTTTTGCGTGTCTGTGACTCGGAAGGAATGTGGGCAGTCGATGATGATGCTGGAGTTACCAGTGGTCGTTAGATGGTTTGCTGTGATGTGTGGGCAACATTTTTTTTTCCATAGGTAAAAGAAACAGTAGGAACACTTTGTTGTTATTATTATTACTATTGTTATTTGTTTTTTCAGATAGGTTTTCATGAAAAGGAACAGTAGAATATTGAAAAAAATAATGTATTTATTAGTGAAATATACCTGATATAACATTTCTTTAGTCATATAGTTTTAGTATTTATGTAGACATGTTATAATGAATCAAGTTGGATAAAATTTTATTCGAAGCTGTAAATGTTTTCCGGTCAAATAGCATTTGTAGCAAGTGTTACGGGACACTCATATATAACTAATCAAAATTCTCCCGTAGTATTTTCTCTTCATCATCGTCTTCACCTTATTTTTTTTCATCTACTTGTTCCAGTTCTTCGCCTTCTTTCTCTTCTTCGACCAAATGCTACACAGAAAATGGCTGATACGGGTCTGCTTAAAAAAAAAAAAAATGTCTGCATAACAAGTGGCTAGAATCATCCACGGCGGGGAGCGCTGAGACCGCAAAAGCATGTATCCAATTAAGTCAGCTGGCGTTGATAGGTATCTCAGGCGAGGCTTGCGACGCTTCCCCTTAGGAAGCTTGGGACGCCTAATCTTTGCTCTGAATCAGTGTTGTTCGTACGATAGATTTTTTTCAGTTTTCTTTTCGAATTCCTTATCATATTACACACGTCACTCCCTCTGGGGTGTGTGTGTGTGTGTAGACACGGGTGCGTGTTTATGTCCATGCGGTTGGGTGGGTGAATGTTAATGTATGATTCACCACTGACTTGGATCACGTGTATGACTCGTGATCGACAGCCATTACCCCTCCCAAATGAGAACTCGGGGCCTGATCTAGGGGTCATACTGTGACTTTACAAAACACACGCACACACACACACACACACACACATACACACGCACACACACATACACGCGCGCGCACACACACACACACACACGCACACACACGCATACACACACACACACACACAAAGTCCTTACCTACTAGAAGTGGAGTACTAGCTGACTATGTATGCGCGTGTGCGCCTGTGTACCCGTGTGCATGTGAACTATGTGTGTGTGTGTGTGCGCGCGCGTGTGTGTGTGTGCCCTCGAAATCGTGATTGTTCTCGACCCGCATATCTTCCAAGATTGAACTCTCCAGTTACACAAAGATCCGTTTCGGTGTATCAGTCCGTTTTACCGCCGCGGCACGAGGGGGGGGTGAAGCTGGCGCCGGCCAGAATAAAGTAACAAGAGATTCATTATGGCGTCATAGATGGTCATTAGGGTGGTTCAATGCCAGACGGTTTGAGTCGGGTGGTTGTTGACCTTCAATATGGGAAGGTCTCTCCCCTGTCTATACGGAAGGAAGATTTGATTTTCTATCTCTCTCCTCCCTCTCTCTTTCTCCTCTCTTCGCTCTATCTCTCTTTCTCCTCCCTCTCTCTTTCTCCTCTCTTCCCTCTATCTCTCTTTCTCCTCCTCTCTCCCCTCTCCCTCTCTCTCTCCCTCTCTCCCTCTTTCTCTCCCTCTTTCTCTCCCTCTCTCTCTCTCTGTGTGTGTGTGTGTGTGTGTGTGTGTGTGTGTGTGTGTGTGTGTGTCCCACCCTCACTTCGGTAGCGAAGGTATGAAGTTGCCTTGATCATGTAACTCCCCGAACCCAAAGAATTATATAATCTCTCTCTTTCTTTCTCTCTCTTTCTCTCCCTCTTTCTCTCCCTCTTTCTCTTTCCCTCTCTCCCTCCCTCCCTCCTTCCCTCCCTCCCTTCGGTAGCAAACGTGTCAAGTTGCCCTAATCATTTAACTCCGCGAACCCAAAGATTTATGTAAACTTTTAATAAAATATTCTAGGTATCATCTAATATGTTTCGTCGATCCAGATATTGAAGAGATTATCATTTCGTTATTCGTTTTACCGTAGCACAATACCATGACATCATTCGTACCAAGTTGAACGAAAGTCTTCGTATTTAAAGCTGGACGCTTCAGCTTTAACTTCCTACATCGCTGTGGCCTGTTTTTATGGTTTTGTTTTAGCGAACGGAAGAATCTATAGTTTGAACCTATGGTACCACGCGTGCGCGCGCGCGCACACACACACACACACACACACACACACACACACACACACACACACACACACACACACACACACACGGCACACGCATACACACGGCACACACATACACACACAAACTCTCTTTCCCTCCACCCTAACAACTCTGTTGTAACTAGTTCCCAACACCTCCCTTTGGTATCAAGTAAGACGAAAACAGTCTTACCATTTCTTTGCGGTAACACGAAACAGACAAACCTGCATGAAAGACTCAACGTCAACTCTCCGCCGCGGACGCGGACGCCTCTCGAGTCCATCTCCATTTTCCCGGACTATTTCCATCAGCTTAATTCAAACCGGCGC
The DNA here is from genome assembly GCF_046742065.1 of Oratosquilla oratoria. Taxonomy (NCBI): domain Eukaryota; kingdom Metazoa; phylum Arthropoda; class Malacostraca; order Stomatopoda; family Squillidae; genus Oratosquilla; species Oratosquilla oratoria. Next base: position 30,913,346 of record NC_134818.1, read on the forward strand.
TGCTAAGAGCTTTTGGCGAAAATTGAAAACTTGTACAAATAGAGTAAGGATGCCGCGTGTCCTGTTAACGCGAGTTACTGCTGCCTCTGATGGAAGAAATTGTATTTTGAGTGGTTGTGTTTCTTGATGTAGATGCGTGCACGCACACGCACACACACACACACACACACACACACACACACACACACACACATGCACAAACACACACACACATGCACAAACACACAGTTCGAGAAGGAATAGCTGGTCTTTGTGCCGAGTAGCGCGCTTGTATCCATCGCAGTATTTCATTCTATTTCTCGCGCTTTCTCTCCTCTCCCCTCTCGTTTCTTGTACTCTCTTGTTTCTTACACTATTTTCCTTTCTAGTTCTCTATCATTCACTTTTTCTACTTTTCGTCCATCTCTCCCTTTTTTTCTCTCTGCTTAGTTTCCCTCCTTTTTGTCTCCTTCCCTTCGCTTCCTTACCTTCACCTAACCTCCACCGTGTGTGTGTGTGTGTGTGTGTGCGTCTGCGTCTGTGTGTGCGTCTGTGCGCGCGCGTGTATGTGTTTACCTAATTGTATACAGGAAAGCAGCGCTCGTTGGATCCATTTTCCTACTCTCCAATTTTATCATAACTAACCTTAGATAAAGCTAGTTTTGTGTTTGTGTATGGTGGTGTGTGTATGTGTTTGGTGTGTGTGTGTGTGTGTAATTCACCATGGTCTTGGATCACGTGTTGGATTCGTGATCGACAGCTACTACCCTCCCGGAAGAGAGCTCAGAGCTCATGTATGATCGATCTCTGGTTAATGCTGTGACCTCACACACACACAACTCCCCGCCCACGATAGTTGGAATAATGGCTCGCAGCGCAGCGATACTGTGTGTATATTTGTGTGCGTACACGTGTGCTTCTGATTATACTTCTATACATATTTTTCTTAGAGTCTTTGTTCCTATGTGTGTGTGTGTGATTCACCAGTGTCTTGGATCATGTGTTGGACTCGTGATCGACAGCTATTTCCCTCCCGGAATAAAGCTCAGAGCTCCTATGTGACCGATCTATGGGTAATGCTGTGACCTTACACGCGCACACACCCCGAACTCCACACCCACGAAAGTTGGAGTAACAACACGCAGCGCAGGGATATTGAAATTATTTCAGCCCTGGGCGTGATTTGAACCCGGACCGCCGTAGTGGCAGTCGGGAACTCTACCAATTGCGCCACGAGTTGTGTATGTGCGCGGTCGCGTACTTGCATGCCTCTGCGTGAAGTGTACTTCCATACATGTTTTCCTTCCAGTCTTTGTTCCCACGTGTGTGTGTGTGTTCCGACGCGGGGTGTGCAATTTCCTGATGGTCGACCGCGGCGCGTTGGCGGCCAGGTCTGACCTGAGTTTACCGCAATTAAGAAGATAATCGTGCTTTGACCTGAGCGGGCCGCTCCGAGCACAGGTGGGCGGGGACGGGGGTGGGTGTGGATGAGAGTGCGGGTGGTTTAAGAGAACGCGGGTGGGGCCTTTGGGATTTATCCACACAAAACACCTCTCTGTCCTCCCCCCCCCACACACACACGTACATACACATACGTATACGTGCATGGATACACACACACACACTCACACGCATATACCGTAGACACACCCACTTTTCACCCGCACACCCATATATACAGTTTCACCCGCGCACCCATACACGCCGTTACGCCCACCCATGGTTCCAGTGTCGCTGAGTGACAGCACGGAGGAGGATGCGGGTGAGGGGGTGAGGAGGTCACTGTGCAAGTCATGATCTTTGTAGGGAGATCCTCTCGTCTCTCGTGATCATGTCTGTCACATTTCCCCTCTTTCCCCTCACCCCGTTCCCCTTTCCCCTCATTCCTGTCTCCCCTTTCTCCCCTTTTTCCTTATCCCATTTCCCCTCTTCTCACTCGCACTTTACCCTTTCACTTCTTTTTCCTTTTCCCCTTCTTTCCTCTCTTTTCTCTCTCCCGTTTCCCTTCTTTCCAGTCTCCCCTTTTTCTACCCGCTTTCCTTCGCTTCCTCCCATTCTCTCCCACATCTTCCCCCTCTTCTTCCATTTCTCCCTCTTCCTCTCGTCCAGTTTCCCCTCTTCCTCTCGTCCAGTTTCCCCTCTTCCTCTCGTCCAGTTTCCCCTCTTCCTCTCGTCCAGTTTCCCCTCATGGTCTCGTCCAGTTTCCCCTCATGGTCTCGTCCAGTTTCCCCTCATGGTCTCGTCCAGTTTCCCCTCATGGTCTCGTCCAGTTTCCCTTCTTTCGTCGTGTTTCCCCTCTTCCTCTCGTTCAGCTTCACCTATCGTCTCGCCCAATTTCCCCTCTTCCTCTTGCCCATTTCCCACTCTTCCTCCCATCCTTTCCACTTCGGCCCTTTAATTCTCAGCCCCTTTTCCTTCCATCCCTTTCCCCGTATCTCACCTTTATCGGCTCCCCCTTTGTCTACGCATCCCCCTTCATCATCTTTTCCCCTCCACCCCTTCATCTCACTCCCCCAAAATCGCCCTCTGTCTCATCACTCCCCTCTCCTCCGCGCGTATCCCCACCACCCGCGTTTCCTCCTGTTGTTCCTTCTCCTTTCCCCACTCATCATCTTTCCCCTCCTTTCCCCCTTATTCCTTTTCCCTCCCTCCCCTCTTCCCTCCTCCCCCCTTTCCCCTCTTCCCTCCTCCCCCCTTTCCCCTCTTCCCTCCTCCCCCTTTCCCCTCTTCCCTCCTCCCCCCTTTCCCCTCTTCCCTCCTCCCCCCTTTCCCCTCTTCCCTCCTCCCCCCTCTCCCCTCTTTCCCCGTCTCCCCCTTTACTCCCACCCTCCAAACACCCACCCCAGGCTTATGTTAAACATTCCGAAGAACCGGCATAGGCTAGAGTAGCCGTTTGGTAGCGTGACGCCGAAAGGGAGCTGGACCTGGAAATATTGATGGTGTAGATTTTGAATTGAGGTTTCCACCCTATAGGGACCTCGGCTCGCACGGAGAACGACCACACCAAAAAAGTATCTTTACCCAAGGGGATCGCCGTGGGGTTATTGGTCGGAAATGCGACATCAGAAGTGGCGGTGAGATTGGTAAGCCTGTGTGGGAGTGGGAGTATGCGAGTAATGTTGGTGACACTGTATGGGAGTAATGATGGTAACACTGTAATGGAATTGTTATTTTTATTTTGTGATTTTTTTCATATTTCATTTTTATTATTGTAATTATAATTGTTATTATTATTATTATTATTATTATTATTATTATTATTTTGAAAGAAGAGAAGTTGAGTAGTGCCAGAAATTTTACCATTTCTGTGCCCCCGACCAAAAATAAAGCTAACAAAAATAACGTTTATTGGAGATTATGTTGATATATTTTTTCGTTCTGGTAGCAACCTCGGCCCTCAACTAAGCACCTGTAGACAGGAGAGAGAGAGAGAGAAAGAGAGAGAAGCTTCACCACCGGGAAAGTAAACAACACACATGTGTTGGTTGCATTTAACCCTTCATTAACTAAAGTTAATTATCTTTGTAAGCTGAAAAGTTTAACATCAGCCAGAATAGAATCATGAAAGTATCTACTAGACTCTGATGGCTGAAGGCAACTTGGTTAAAGACATTTTTTAGGAGTTCCTCGCGCTCGACATGTATACACTAATCAGAGTACATGTCGAGGTCAACCTCAATGTTGACGTTGTAGGATGTTGTGGTCCTTACTTAGGACTGCCTGTTTAGTAGTCAACCTCCCTTGCCACATTGACGCACTTCAGAGTGTTTGTTATGGTTGAGGACGGCAGGCGATTTGATGCTCCTGATAGGGTGGACTATCGGTGGAACATTTGCAGTCTCACGTATGCCTCTAACCTCCTCTGTCCTCTCACTATCTCTCTTCTCTCTCTATCTCCTCTCTCCTTTTCTGTTCTTCTCTCTCACGTCTTCTCATTTTCTCTCACCTTCTGTCTATCCCTTTCTTTCCTTCTGTCTCCCTTTCTTTCTTCTCTATTCCTCACCCCTCCTCTCATATCTCACCTCCTCTCACCTCCTATCTTTCTCACCTCTCTTCTTCTGTCTCCTCTCATCTCCTCTCTACTCCCTCTCCTCTCACCTCTTCACCTCCTCTCACCTCCTCTCGCCTCATCCTTCTTTCCAAGAGTAATGGACAAAAATTCGGAAATAGGTACTTGTACATTAGGCGTGTACCTCTATGTACACGTGTAAACACACACACACACACACACACACACACACACACACACACACACACACACACACACGAACACATGGGTTTACGTATACTCGTGCACATGTACATACACACCCACATGAACACACACACACACTGTATGTAAACCTTTAAAAATCCCAATATCTGCACTCGCTTGTCGGTCCCCTTGAATAGGGAGGAAGAAGAGGGAGAGGAAGGGGGGAAGAGGAAGAGGAGGAGGGAGGTGGCTGCTTTTGGGGCTTTGATGTTTTTCCGGCGGGAGAAACGCGGTGCGGTTGCCCGCTCCTCGCAGCGCAGAAATGGTTTAGTGGAAAACCCGTTGACAGGGGAAGGTTAACAACAATAATAATAATACTTTCGCCAATTTTTTTTTTTTTTTTTTTTTTTTTTTTTTAAGGGGCCTTTGGGAAGTGTAACCTTAGCCCCTTTTGCTACAGTCGGTAACATAAGCTTTCTGTCAGTAGCCACCAGGTGAATTTATTCTAGGGATAGCGGGGAAAACGCTGTCTCGCGTTGAATCTTGAAATGTGTTGTACAAAAAAAAGGAGCGTTCAGTCTCTCACTCTCCCATTCTCTCTCATTCTCTCACTTGTCTTTCTCTTTTTTCTCCTCGCCTTTCCTCTCCTCTCCTCTCTCTCCCTCCCTTTTTCTCCCTCTTTCTGTCTCTCTCTCTCTCCCACTTCCTCTCTGTCTCTCTCTCTCCCCTCTCCCTCTTTCTCTTTCTCTCTCCTCTCTCCCTCTTCCTCTCTGTCTCTCTCTCATTTTCTCTCTCTCTCTATCTATCTATCTATCTCTGTCTCTATCGTGTAGTTGCCCTCGAGAGAAGGGCATCTAGTCCACGCTGGCAGAGACAGGCGGTATCGGCCATTTTACGTCAAAACACCCAAAAAGGGGGGTCGGGGGCGACGGTCGAGTCCCAGCCACTCAGCCTAAAAGCACTTTGGTCTAAGGTCGACCTCCACCTCGCTACCTTACTCTCCCTCGATTTCTTTTGCTCTGTCTCGCCTTCTTCATTCACTCTCTTTCTCTCTCCCCTCTTCCTCGACCTCTGTTTCACTTCCTCACTCTTTTCCCCTTCCTCACGCTCTTCCTCTTCCTTTTATTCTCTTCCTCTCTTCTCCTCTCCTCCTCTTCGTCTCCCTCTTCCTCTCCGTATCTCGCACCTCCTCCCCACTCTCTCCCCCCTCTCTCCACTATCCCCGTCCCTCGCCCCCCCTCCCACTCTCCCCGTTTCCTGTCTGTCGACCCCAGCTCCTATTCCCACTCCCCAGCCCTCGCTTCCTTCCTGCTCCTCACCCCCACCCCTCTTCTCCTCCACATCCTCTTCCCTCTTCCTCCCCCCCTCTTCCTCCCCTCTCTTCCTTCGGTGCCCCAAAGACCGACACCCGGAAGAGATCCTCGGGGCGATATGGCATCAAACGCTCAGGGTTCACCATCCTCCCCTCCTCTTCCCTCTCTCTCCTCTCTCCTCTCTCCTCTCTCTAGACCCCTCAGTCACTCCCCTCTCTCCCCTCTCTCGAGACCCCTTAGCTACTCCCCTCCCTTTAGGCCCCTCAGGCACTCCACTCCCTCTAGACTCCTCAGGCACTCCTCTCTCTCCCCTCAGTCACTCACCCCAGGCACTCCCCACGGTCTCTCTCCTCCCAATCTCTCTCCTCCCAATCTCTCTCCTCCCAATCTCTCTCCTCCCAATCTCTCCTCTCCCAATCTCTCCCCCCTCAATCTCTCCCCCATCAATCTCTCCCCCCTCAATCTCTCCCCACTCAGTCTCTCCCCCCAGTCACTCCCCTCAAGCATTTCCCTATGTCTCTCTCCCCTCAGGCACTCCCTTGTCACTCCTCAGCCACTATCCTCTTTCTCCCCAGACACTCCCCTCACTCGCCCTCCCCTCATTCGCCCTCCCCTCACTCGCCCTCCCCTCACTCGTCCTCCCCTCACTCGCCCTCCCCTCACTCGCCCTCCCCTCACTCGCCCTCCCCTCACTCGCCCTCCCCTCACTCGCCCTCCCCTCACTCCCCCTCTCCTCACTCCCCCTCTCCTCACTCGCCCTCCCTTCTCGCCCATCCTCTTCCATCTCCACATAATCGTTACCTATTCTTCCCCTTGAGTGTAAATCTTCATCTTCGTTGTGTATCGCGTTTCTCACGAAGTCTCGTTATTCCTTCTCATTCCCTCATTTTGACTTTCCCCCTCATTCTCCCCTTTCAGTCTTCCCCTCGTATTTTTAAATCTTCTTGCTCTCTCTCTCCTCGTATTTGTCACGCCTTTCTCCTCTCATTCTCCCCCTAATTGCTCTACCCCTCCCCCCCTCTCCCCCTTCTTTCTATCTTGTTGAATCTGCTCGTATTTTTCCCCTTCCTTGTTCTCCTCGATCTACGTCACTCTTTACGTTACATCACTTTTAACCCCCTCCACTTAAGCCATTTCTCTTTCTCTCTCCCTCTCCCTCCCTCTCCCTCGCCCTCTCCCTTTCTGTCTGTCAATCTCCCTATCTCCCTCCCTCCTTCTCATCTCTCTTACCTTTTTGTCTCTCTCCTCCTCTCTCTTTCCCCTTTCTCTCTTCCCCCTTTCTCTCTTCCCCCTTTCTCTCTTCCCCCTTTCTCTCTTCCCCCTTTCTCTCTTTCCCCCTTCCTCTCTTCCCCTCCTCTCTCTTTCCCCTTTCTCTCTTCCCCCTTTCTCTCTTCCCCTCCTCTCTCTTCCCCTCCTCTCTCTTCCCCTCCTCTCTCTTCCCCTCTTCTCTGTTCCCCTCCTCTCCCTTCTAATCTTCTCTTCTCCCTCCTCACTATTCCCTTCCTCTCTCCTCCATCCTCACTATTCCCTTTCTCTCTCCTCCCCACCTCTCTCTTCCCCACCTCTCTCTTCCCCTACTCTCCTCCCCACCTCTCTCTTCCCCTACTCTCCTCCCCACCTCTCTCCTCCCCACCTCTCTCCTCCCCACCCATCTACTCCCCATCGTCTCTCCTCCCCACCCATCTACTCCCCACCCATCTACTCCCCATCGTCTCTCCTCCCCATCGTTTCTCCTCCCCATCGTTTCTCCTCCCATCGTCTCTCCTCCCATCCTCTCTCTTCCCATCCTCTCTCTTCCCATCCTCTCTCCTCCTATCGTCTCTCCTCCTATCCTCTCTCTTTCCCTCCTCTCCTCCCCACCTCTCTCCTCACCGCCTCTCTCCTCACCTCCTTTCTCCTCCCCACCTCTCTTCCCCTCCTCACCTCCTTTCTCCTCCCCACCTCTCTTCCTCTCCTCCTCCCTCCTCATTCTTCCCCTCCTCACTCTTCCCCTCCTCACTCTTCCTCACCTCTCTTCTCCCTCCTCTCCACCTCTCCCCTCCCCACCTCTCTTCTCCCCACCTCTCTTCTTCTCTCTCCTTCACTCTTCCCCTCCTCTCTCATCCCCACCTCTCTTTTCCCCTTCTCTCTCTTCCCCTACTAACTCTTCCCCTCCTCTCTCTTCCCTTCTTCACTCCCCCCCACTCTCTTCCCCTCCAATCTTCTCCCCACCTCTCTCCTCCCCTCCACTCTCCTCCCCTCCACTCTCCTCCCCTCCACTCTCTTCCCCTCCACTCTCTTCCCCTCCAATCTTCTCCCCACCTCTCTTTCCTCCCCTCCTTTCTCATCCCCAGTTTTCTCCCTTCCTTCCTCTTCCCAAGCTTTCTCGTCCCCTCCTCTCTCCTCCCACCTCATTCTTCCACCCCTCTCTCTTCCCCTCCTCCCTTCTCATTCTCTCACCCCTCTCTCTTCCACTCCTCTCTCAGCCAGTAACTTTCCCATCTGTCTTTTTTCTCTTGCTCTGACGACTCGCTCAGCCATATTCTAGTCTCTTCTCCTCTCCTCTCTTCTCTCCTGTCGCATCTCTAATACTCTTCTTCCCATCTCTTGTGTCTCTACTGTTGTCAACTCTCTCTCTTTCTCTCTTCTCTCTCTTCTCTCACGCCATGTCGCCCCCTTCTCGTACAAGGTTTTCAAAGTGAAAGAGGAAGTGAGTGGGGGGAAGGGGAGAGGGGGGGAGGTGTCGGCTAAACAAAAATGTACCAAAACTGATCGAAATTTGTGATTCTCGTGATGTATGAATTTTACATATTGCAGTGATAGAAGAAAATAATATTCAACTGCGGGAAATACACCCGCGCTCTCGCACACACACACACACACACACACACACACACACACACACACACACACACACACACACACACGTCAGGTGATTTCAGTCGATTTAGGGAACAGTCTCATGTGGGGTCTCGGGGTGTCGTCTTAGCCAGAATAGAATATATCGCGAGCGTCACTGGATTGAAGAGGTTAGCCCATTGACGCCCAAAGGTTCCTCCCTAATCAGAATAAAATCTTTTAAGTCTGCCACATTCGGAGCAGAACGCCGCACGCGTTTGGAACGGAGTTACCGGGTGGAGAAGCCCTAGCTTAACACAATTTTCAAATAAAATAAAACAAAATAAAATAAAATAGATATCTTGCAAGCCAGTTGGTGGGACAGGGTGCTTTGTCATGGCCCATCTCCACCTCCCTCATCCCTCCCCCCTCCTCCCTTCCTCCTTTCTTCCTCCCCCTCCTTCCTTCCCCCCTCCTTCCTTCCCCCCCTTCCTCCCCATCCTTCCTCCCTCCCTCCTTCTCCGTTTCCCTCTCTCTCCTCCCTCCTTCCCCCTCCTTCCCCCTCCTTCCCCCTCCTTCCCCCTCATCCCACCCCACCCCATATATATATATATATATATATATATATATATATATATATATATATATATACACACACACATGTTCCCCCCCCCCCATCTCAGGGAGGGGAGGGGTAGGAGTATCACTGGGACCGCCCGAGGCTTCGAGATCTTTGTATTTGAAGGAGGATTTTGTGTTTCGAGTCCGCCTCAGCTTTTATTTCCGACAAATTTGGAGTTTTCCTCGCGGACCGGAGGGCTTGAAAGCCGCTCACCTACTCTGCTCCGTGTTATCATGTTCCCTCGTTTTCTTAATTTATCTTTATTTTTTTTACTTCTGTTTCTTTATTTTCTTTTTCTCGTTTTTTACTTTTCTTTTTTCTCTTTTTCTTTTTTCTCTTTTCCTTGCTCTCTTTCTTATTGTTTTTTTTTTTCATTTACTTGTTTTCACTTTTTTTTTTGCGTGTTAAGTGCATAAGGGTACACACATACACGTACACATATACATACACGCACATACATACACGCACACACACACGCACACACACAGACACACGCACACACACACACACACACACACACACACACACACACACACACACACAGTTTTATACAGTCTCCATTGCTGTAGGGGACTGTGCACTTGCACACAGTTTGAGAATTTTGTGTTCAGAAAGTGACGTGTGTGTGTGTGTGTGTGCGTGTGTGCGTGCGCGCGCGTGCTGGACAGGGACATACGGTGAGGAAATTCAATTGAACAGGTTCAAAGCCGTGTAGGACAAGGTAGCGGGGGCAGGTGTGTGTTAGATGGAGCAGGATTGTTAGATGTTAGATTGTGATAGAGGTTTGTTGTGAGTTTTTTCTGTGATGAGGGTGTGTGTGTGTGTGTGTGTGTGTGTGTGTGTGTGTGTGTGTGTGTGTGTGTGTGTCGGGATCAAGTATTAAAGGAAGCTTTTTTTGTATGTTAGATGGATTTCTCTTCTGTCTTTCTTCCTCTTCCTCCTCCCTTCTCTTTCTCTTTCTGTTATTCTTCCTATTCTTCCTCTTTCCTTTCTCCTCTTCCTCTTCCCCCCCTTTCTCGTCTTCTACCTTTTCTAAAGCTTCCATCTCTTCTGCCATTTCCTCCCCCTCGTTTAGATATTCTTCTTCCTCCTTTTCTTCCTCTTCCTCTTTTTCTTTCTCTTCCTCGTTTTCTTCCTCTTTTTCTTCCTCTTTCTCCTCATCTTCTTCCTCCCCTTCATCTTCCTCCCCTTCATCTTCCTCCCCTTCCTCTTCCTCCCCTTCCTCTTCCTCCCCTTCATCTTCCTCCCCTTCCTCTTCTTCCTCTTCCTCCTCTTCCTCTTCGTCCTCTTTCCTCTTCCTCTTCTTTCTCTTCCTCCTCTTCCTCTTCCTCCTCCTTTCTCTTCATCCTTTCTCTTCCTCTTCTTCCTCTTCCTATTTCTTCATCTTCCTCCTCTTCCTTTTCCTCATCTTCTTGCTGTTCATGTTCCTCCTTCTCTTCTTCCTCTTTCTCATTTTCCTCCGCACCGTTCTCTTCTTCCTCTTCCTTTTCCCTTTCCTCCTCCTCCTCCTCCCTCAATGGACATCCTGCCCACGCTTGGAGAAACTCGACCTAACGCGATAAAAGTCGAGTGCGGGGTCTCGTTCTAGAGCCTATGGAAGGGCCACTCGTGTTCATTCCGTGCGGAAGTGGTTATACATAAGGAGAAAAAAAGAAGACTCGAACATGTGACCCGGAGAATGCCAGTCGAGCGTGCGATTTAAAATTCCTAATCCCCTTACGAATATAGTACCTGTGACCGTAGACGGGCGGTAGGGTCGGATAGGGTGGTAGGGTTGGATAGGATGGAAAGGTTGGATAGGGTGGTAGGGTTGGATAGGGTGGTAGGGTTGGATAGGGTGGTAGGGTTGGATAGGGTGGTAGGGTTAGATAGGGTGGTAGGGTTGGATAGGGTGGTAGGGTTGGATAGGGTGGTAGGGTTGGATAGGGTGGTAGGGTTGGGTAGGATTGTAGGGTTGGAAAGGGTGGTAGGGTTGGATAGGGTGGTAGGGTTGGAGAGGGTGTGCCAAGGGTGATGCATAAGAAACCAGGGTGTTGTGTATTGACTAGGGCAGGAGTGGGGAACCTTTTTTAATTGTGGGTGCCAAAATCAGCCAAATCTTTGGATTTTTTCGCTTGCCAGTGGAGTAAGATTATCATGCCCTGTACATACACCTCCTCTAAGGACCCCATTCCGCCGCCCACCACAGCATGCAATTACTAATGGTCATATAAAAGTAGTTATATATTTATTTATTTACTTTATTTGATTTTATTATTTTTCCCCACCGTGAGCTCTGGATTTCTCGTGCCGGATAAAAGCCGTTAGTGTGCCAGGTTTTGCACGCGTGCCAAGGGTTGCCCTTGCATGGTTTTTGTCCTTCGAGAAATAAAGACTGGAGAGGTAGTCGAAGGTTTAAGGAGAACAGCAAAAAGGAAGGTTAGATTTTTTTTCTCAAGTCATAAAAGAATTCTACGTGACTCTGCTGTATGGATATCATTAAGTCCCCCGAAATATTGATTGTATTAAAGTTAGTCAATATCCCTTCACTGTGCTTGTTATATTGGGACTGTTGTGTGAGGAAATGGGAAGTTGTAAAGAGTTGTGTGGGTGTGGGTGTTTGCGTGCGCGCGTTCGTGAAGGGGGAAGTAATGAAGCGTGTTTGAGTGCAGGTACTAGTGACCGTTAAATAACGGTCGCGGTGCCCCTCGGGTGCCGCTGATTGGCTACCTGACGTCGTTTGAATTTAACGATTCATGAAGTGCCGGCCGTGTGCCGTTTGCCCGGTGTCAGCCTCTCGCATTCTTGTCATTTAACCGCTTAAACACGGTGACGCACATCGGATGTGTGTGTGTGCGTGTATGTGTGTATATATATATATATATTGGATGAATGGTTTAGACAAATGAGTGTGTGGGTGGAGGAAGAATAAGCGAAGATGGGCTGGAACTCCTTTATTGCTTATACGTTTCGACCGACTCGGTCTTCTTCAGTAAGCTGTCTACAAACTGCTTGAACCTTACAATTATACACTCGAAGACGGGGACACGGACAGGTTATCCCGCTGGTTGTCTGGGGATTCCCTTTCCCGTATCATGTATATGTCTACCAAGAGTCGGTCGAAATGTATAAGCAATAAAGGAGTTCCAGCCCATCTTCGCTTATTCTTCTAACACCCACACACTCATCTGTCTAAACCATTCACCCAATATATATATATATATATATATATATACAGTATAT
>NC_134818.1:30930493-30977993 GCF_046742065.1 Oratosquilla oratoria
GAACATAGGGCCCCGATGGATGTGAGGTTGCCGACTTTTGCAGGAGACTTGTTGTGAGCGAGTTGCCAACTCCTAAGGGAGGAGGAACTCTGCTCCACTGTGGGACGCACCGTACCCCCACCCCCCACCCCCCACCTCGCCTCCTTCCGCATCTCCACCGCAAAAGTTGGTGGGAACAACTTCTCCACGAAACATTACGTTTTCTGTTTGTGTAGCGGGCCACCCTCTTTCCTTTTCTCAGTCTCTCTCTCTCTCTCTCTCTCGCTTTTTCTCTCTCGCTTTCTCTCTCTCCCCCCCCTCCTCCCACGCAGGTAGTCCATTTTCTGTCGAGATTTCCTTCGGCGGGTAGCTGAGTGTTGCCTGCTCTCGTGTATAAATCCAGTGACCGGATAGAGGAAAACTCTGTCGCCTGAGGCCTTATTTCGGTAGTGTCACGCATCCGGTGTGGGTTCGTTGCCTCCACTACCCATAGCCCTTTCCCGCCTTCTCTTTCCCCTCACCCCCACCCGCCTCCTCTCCCTTTCCCGCCTCCTCTCCCCTTCCCGCCTCCTCTCCCCTTCCCGCCTCCTCTCCCCTTCCCGCCTCCTCTCCCCCTCCCTTCCTCCTCTCCCCCTCCCTTCCTCCTCTCCCCCTCCCTCCTCTCCCCCTCCCCTCCTCCTCTCCCCCTCCCCTCCTCCTCTCCCCCTCCCCTCCTCTCCCCCTCCCCTCCTCCTCTCCCCCTCCCCTCCTCCTCTCCCCCTCCCCTCCTCCTCTCCCCCTCCCCTCCTCCTCTCCCCCTCCCCTCCTCCTCCCCCTCCCCTCCCCTCTCCCCTCCCCTCTCCCCTCTCCCCTCCTCTCCCCTCCCTCCTCCTCTCCCCCTCCCCTCCTACTCTCCCCCTCCCCCTCCCCTCCTCCTCTCCCATTCCCCTCCCCTCCCCTCCCCTCCTCCATCTGCCCCTCCCCTCCCTCCCCTCCTCCTCTCCTCCTCCCCTCCTCCTCCCCTCCTCCCCTCCTCCTCCCCTCCTCTCCCCCTCCCCTCCTCTCGCCCTCCCCTCCTACTCTCCCCTCCCCTCCTACTCTCCCCTCCCCTCCTACTCTCCCCCTCCCCTCCTACTCTCCCCTCCCCACCTCTCCCCCTCACCCCCCTCCCGTCTACTCTCCCCTCTCACCCCCCTCCCGCCTCCTCTCCTCCCCTCCCTCCCGCTTCCTCTCCACCTTTCCCCCTCATCCCTTCCCGCCTCCTCTTTCCCCTCCCCCTCGGTATGGTGTTCTGCCCTCAACTGAATAAAAATATGTGGTTTTGGAACAAGATTTGTAAAATACATCATCTCAGCTCGGATATCCTGTTTTCAGCAAATTTAAATCGACTGGCGATATTACAGAACCATGGACTGGTTTACCAGCGCTTCTATCCATGTCACCGTAGCAGAGGCCCAGTTCACACAAGCGGTTTGAACAGCGCGGAAACCGCGGCGGTACCGTATAGTTGAGGAAAGATTACGTGGTTATGTGTGAACGCCTATATTGAACTACATTGCAGTTGAACCGCCGCGGTTAAAACTGCTAGTGTGAACAGGGCTTGAGGCTTGAAATTCGACGAACAAGGATGGGCATCACCCTTCACCTGAACAGCATCGACCGAAGTAACGAGAACGAGAATTTATTCGAGAACATCGGCCTCGAGGAAAGGACGGGGAGGAGGGCAGCACCTCTCCCACCCCTCCCCTTTTAGTAGAATAAAATACTTTGGCGTTATCATGAAGTAGTCGTGGCCACAAGCTTGAGAGGCATCGAAGACGGGATTGAATTAGCTGTGTGGGTAACGCCCTTCTGGAGGACGAGATTCAATGAGCACTTCGGACTCGAAAGTGGTATGTGGTGTAGGATCACCTCCTCCTCGACCTTCTGGACCTTCTAGACCTCGTTCTCGAGGACCTAGATCGTCCTGAGTGTTACTCGTCCTAACTCATCTCAAGTGTTAGTCATACCTTTAACATGGGTCCTACTACTTTGGCCCTGTTCATACTAGTGGGTTTGAACCTCGCGTAAACCGCAACAGTATCGCATAGTGGAAGGAAAACTGCGCGGTTGTGTGTGAACTCCTCCATTGGCTTACAGTGTAATTGAACCGCTCCGCGGGTCAGACCCCGGCGGTTGAAACCACTTGTGTACAGTTGGAAACCTGAAGACCTGCTTACAGTGAGACGAAGCTTACAGTGAATTTGCTTAATCCTTTCAGTACGGTGATTCCTTTGATAGATTCTATTCTGGCCAAGAAACAGACCGTTTTTTGATATATTTGAGGACATGAACTCCAGCCGGAATGGGGTCTCGATTGCTGAAGACAACTTTCAATCGGGCGTCCGTCCCCTGAAATGAATAGAATTAATTTTCTTCAGCCAGAACAAAGCATATGAAGTGCGTCACCGTGTTGAAAAGGATTAAGGAACTGTTTACAGTGAAGCACTGCTTACAGTGAGGCACTTGTGTCAGGAGACGTTCCTCGGCTGGAACCGAAATCACCTTTGCCCTGTGTACACGGACAGCTGGGATTACTTTTGCTGAAAATTGTTTCCTGCGTTTCCTTAAAGGGCTGTTGTGGACTGTAATTTACCAGCGCTTCTACCCTTTTGGGCTCTTGTCTTGTAACCCCGTCGCTCCTAAAGGCAGCGGCAGAATGAAGCCGCCTCCTGGTTTTAGACAGAATAAAAAATGTGTTCCCTCGACACCTTTTTTTTTCATGCGCTATCTTCTCCCGTCCTGCAATCTCCCTTCTCTCCCCCTGCCTACCCTTCCCCTCCATCCCCTCCCCTCCCTCTCCTTCCCCTCCCCTCCCTCGCCCTCCCTTCCCCTTCCCTCCCTTCCCCTTCCCTCCCTCCCCCTCCCCCTTCCCTCCCTCCCCCTCCATTCCCCTCCCCTCCCCTTTCCCTCTCTCAACCTCACTTCCCTTTTCCTCTCTTCCCTTTCTCTCCCCTCAACCTTCCTTCCTCCCCTTCCCCTCCCTCAACCTCCCTTCTTTACCTCTCCGTCTCCTTCCCCTCCCCTCCCTCAATCTCCCTCCCAACCCTCAGCCTCCCTTCTCTCCCCTTCCCCTTCCCCTCCCTCAGCCCCCCTTCTCTCATCCTTTCCCTTTCTCTACTCCTTTCCCCTTCTCTCCTCCTTTCCCCTTCCCTCCTTCCTTCCCCTTCCTTCCTCCTCCTTTCCCCTTCCTTCCTCCTCCTTTCCCCTTCCTTCCTCCTCCTTTCCCCTTCCTTCCTCCTCCCTTCTCCTTCCCTCCTCCTCCCTTCCCCTTCCTTCCTCCTCCCTTCTCCTTCCCTCCTCCTCCCCTTCTTCTCTCCTCCTCCCTTCCCCTTCCTCACCTCAACCACCCCTCCTCTTTCCTTCCCCTCCCCTCCCTCCTCCTTCCCCTCCCCTCCCTCTTCCTTCCCCTCCCCTCCCCTCCCTCCCCCTCCCTCCCCCTCTCTTCCCTCTCTTGTGTCCGTACAAAAACACGAGGAAGGGTTCTGGAGGAATTACATGGCCGAAACGTCTAGTTAGGGCAAGTTAAACACCAGCGGCTAGGACTTTTTTTTTTTTTTTCCTCTTTCTCCTTTTGCTCCTCCCCTTTCTCCTCTTCTCTTCCTCTTTCTTGTCCTTCTCATCCTTCACTTGTTCTTTATTCTCCTCCGTATCTTCCTCCTCCTTATGCTCATCATTATCTCCTCCTAATCCTCCTCTTCCTTATCCTCCTAATCCTTCTCATAGCCCTCCTCGTCCTCCTCTTCCTCCTCCTCCTCCTCCCCCCCTCCTCCTCCTCCTCCTCACCCTTTCTCCTCTTCCTATTCCACTTTCTCATTTTCATTTTTTCCTCACTGCCACCCACCTCCCTCTCTCCTGTACTCTATTCTTTTACATTTTCATTTCCAGTCTGTCTCGTTCTCCCATCCTCTCACTTGCTCTCCCGTGTTCTCGCTGTCTCTCACTCCCTCTCCCTCTCCCATCCCCTCACTTCCTCCTCACTTCCTCACACTTCCCCTTACTTCCTCACATTTTCTCTCACATCCACTTACTCCTCTGGACTTCAGAGCTCGTTCCAAGTTGCCTGTTTTTCTTAAAGTCGACCACAGACTCTCCCTCTCCCTCCCTCTCGCCCTCTCCCCCCATGCCTTCCCCTCTTCCCCCATGCCTCCCCTTCCGTCCCCACTCCCTGGAAGTCTCTGCCCCCTCCCAGTCTCGTGCACCCTATCCACTACCCCCCACCCCCAGGGAGTGGGGGAAGAACTGCTTTGCTTCGAAGATAAGTTTGTAAGTTTGTCCTCTAATTGAACTTGTGTGGACTCTCAGGGAGAACCAGTCCTGGGATTTGCTCGTATGTCTTTGAATGTTTTGTGTGTGTATGTGTATATATATAATATATATATATATATATATATATATATATGTGTGTGTGTATATATATATATATATATATATATATAATATGTGTGTGTATATATATGTATATATTTATATTATATATATATATAATATATATATAATATATATATATATATATATATATATATATATATAAGGATAGATTGTGTGCGCTTGCGTTTATTTTTTATTTATCTCTTCTTCCTTTCTTTTCCTCCTTTTTCTCCTCATCCTTTCTCCCTCCTCCATTCTCCTCCTCCTTCCATCCTCCTCCTTTGTCATCATCTTGCCTTCCTCCTCCTCTATTCTCTTATCCTTCCTTCTTTCTTGCTTCTTCTCTTCCTACTTATCTTCCTTTTCCTCATCATCACCTCCCTCCCTTTCGGGACTACCTCCATAATCCTTCATGAACTCCCCCCCCCCCGATTACCAACCTCCCTCTCTCTCCCCTTCTCCCCAACAATTATATTTTCCTTCTCTTCATCCCCCCACCCCCCACCCCCACACGCGCTCTCATATTTCATAACCCGAAGTCCTATTAAAAGTCTGCCCTGGGGTCTTCCTTATCTCAATATGAGGCGCCCTCGTCTCCTTCAGTACACAATAACAAAAGGAGTTCCCACGGCTATTGCGGATTCGTTCGACTTTGAACGAGTGAGGTTACGGTACGGCTTAACTGTTACGACGTGGGCCGGGGTTGGAATATGTCATCCACATGTCTTGGCAGCCCTAGCTCATGGGGCAAAGGTGATTTTATTAATATTATTATTATTATATATTTTAAGTTAGGCGCATGTTATAACGTCATGAACAATCACGTCATGTGACGTAATGGAAAATTACGTCATTGATGGGGACAAATGGGATATCAGTAGGGACAAGTTACGTCACAAATGGGGAAACTGTGACGTGATCGGAATGGACACGGTCGTAATCGACGTCGATACATAACCTACGTTGGCATATTAATTAAACCCTCTAGTATTCTTTAAGTATTTCATTCTGTTCAGCGCTTGAAGATTTTATTTAGTGTAAGAATGTGTAGAGGCAAGGAAAGCCTGTTAAAGTGCACTTGTATATGCCTCGACCTACAACCAACTCCGGCCGGGGTTGCACTTTTCTCCAGTACAACTGCTACTTAGCCAGCCAGCCAACCCCAGGTTTTACACTGTGGCATAACTAGTGACGTCATCACAAATCAGGAGACTGCCAAAGCGCTCGTCAGCATAAATAATCATATTCTCATAATCACACATTGTTGCAACTACACACAGAGCTACACACGTTACATTAATATACATCATAACAATACATAATTCGTTACAACACGTTTGAGAACAACACAGTTCAATACAACACATACGCGATGCAATACAATACAATATAATATACAATACAATACAATACAATATGATACAATACAATATAGTATAGCCATCGGCCTAAAGAGGGTCTCTGGCCATAGAGATCCTGTCGGTTCTTGAGGTGAATAAAATCGTCTGGTGACAGGGGGCGGGGTGGGGCGTTCCTGAGTTCGTCAGTCACGTCGCGACGAGTTTCGTCAAGTATTTTCTAAGAAAATGTCTCCACGGAAGGTTCTCGGAAGAGCATCATTGCCGTCTTTAAAATGCTTTGTGTAACCGGAGGAGAGAGGGCTGCTTCTGAATCGCCCCTTCAGATGCGTTGAGGAGCCTCGGCGCTCCGGTGTTTTTTTTTGTTGTTGTTTTTTTTTCGGTTGTTTACTGTCTGGTGGCCGTTTTTTTTTTTTTTTTTTCCTTCTTTCTTTTTCATTTTCTTATTCCGGTTACTTTTTACTCTTTGGGTGATTTTTGAGCGTCTGGACCCCCGACCCACCCTCCTTTCTCCATCACACCACCACCACACCACCACCATCACACCACCACCATCACACCACCACCAACACACCACCTTCACACCACCACCAACACACCACCACTACTACTACAGTTATCACCTCAATACAGTTACCATCATTACAGTCTTGTTACCATTTATCATTGTCAACCACCTGGGGTAACCCTATAGAAATGGATGATCCTTCGCCCCCCCCCCTCTCCCCAGGTGCGGGCCGGGCCAGGCCAGTGCCATTGTAGTGCAGCACTGGTGCCAGTTCGCCTTTGAGAGGTTGGCACGGCTTCTTGAGAACGGGACTCGCCCGCACGCAAGACGCACTTGAAATAAATGCGTATACCTTGCGTATAAGACGCACGTGCAGGTTGGGTACGTGTGCATAACATACATAATACCTGGGACAGCGTATGATAGAACGTATGGGCGCGCATGCAAAGACAGCGGTCCGAGTTCGATTCCTGCCCAAGGCTGAAATAATTTCAGTATCGTTCCACTGCGAGCTGGTACTTCAACTCTGGTGGGTAAGAGTTGTGTGTGTGTAAGGTCGCAGTATTACCCATAGATCGGGCAAATATGAAACCTGAGCTCTCTTCCGAGAGTGAAAGGGCTGTCGATCACGAGTCCAGCATGATCCAAGACCATGGTGAATGGTGCACATTGAGATAAAATACATAAAGAATATATAGAGTGAACAGTTTGTTCTAAAAATATATAAAATACACACGTTCATTTTAGTGATGACTTAGTTATAACATTACTGTATTTACAATTACTTTCTAGACATTTAGTGTAAAAGCACAACTTAAAATCTAAGTGCAAAACTACGAATACTAGACCGATCACCCTCATTTTTTTTTTTTTTTTCTGAGTGGGGTTCTTCTTGGTTACCTCTTTCATAAATGCGTGTGTGTGTGTGTGTGTGTGTGTGTCCTTTTGTGTGTGTGTGTCCTTTTCCATCTCATAGGGATATGTACATTGTTACTCAACCATTCTTTATTGGAACAGCAATTATTATTGCTCCCAATTTATATAACCATTGTTAGAAAACTTGTTGATGCATCTTTTTTATTTCTCCTATTCCAGGTAAGTCCGGTTCATCGTGGTCCCGGTTCCAGAAGTGCCTTAGCTCAGGTGAGTACCGTGATCCGGATGAATCCGGTTCCAGAACGCGCTATGTGTCGCCCACGTGCTTCAGCCAAGATCTTCATGAAGAAGACGTTGACGAAGATCCTACCGAAGTCGCCCAGGGGCCCAGTCGAAGTTTGAGTTCAAGGACCTATACTCAGGTGGAGGGAGGTATGGGGAGGAGTAAAAGAGGGCGTAGCTCTCAGGTAGGGGGGATATGAGGGTTGTAGTATGGGGGAGGGGGGGAATGTGACCTTTATCGAAACCTTTTCAGATATGTACCACTTCGCCGCCTGACATCGATTAAACCCCCCCCCCCACACACACACCACAACCTTCCCTTCCCTCCTCCCACCTCGCCTTCCCCCACCTGCCTTCCCCGTCATCCCCCTTCCATACTTCCTTCCCATCACCCATACGTATCCTGTTTTTATATCCTCATCTTCTTCCCCCGTCATCTTCCCCCGTCATCTTCCCCCACCCCGTGCTTCTCGTTTTCCCCCAATTTTATCTCCCCTCTCCTCCTGCCCTCCCTCCCTCACCCTCCTTCCCTCACCCTCCTTCCCTCACCCTCCTTCCCTCTCCCTCCTTCACCCTTCCTCCCTTGCCCTTCCTCCCTCATCCTCCCTCCGCTCGTGCTCTCTCCCTGCATCTCTCCTTCCCTCCCTTCCCACTCATCTCCCTCACTTCCTCCCTCGTGCTCGCTCTTCCTCTCCCTCCCTCCCTCGTGCTCGCTCTTCCTCCCTCCCTCCCTCCCTCCCTCCCTCCCTTCCTCCTTCACTTCGTGCTCTCTCACTCTCCTTCCTTTTTCCTATTTCTCCCTCGCCTCGGTTTTTCTTTCCGTCTTGTTGCCGTTTCCTTTCTTTGCCTCCTCCTATACCTCCTCCTCCTCCCCCTCTTCTTGCCCCTCTTCTTCCCCTTCATTCAAATGTCTCTGCTTTCATCTTCTCCCCTTCGCTCTTCTTGTCCTCCTTGAACCTTGGCTTTGTCTCTTGATTTACTGCCTGCCTTCCTTCTCCCTCTCTGTCTCCCATCCCTATCCTCACTGTACCTCACCTCCCTCATCCTCCCTCATCTCACCTCCCTCATCTCACTTCCCTCATCTCACCTCCCTCATCTCACCTCCTTCATCTTACCTCCCTCGCCTCACATCCCTCATCTTACCTCCCTCGCCTCACCTCCCTCATCTCGCCTCCCTCGCCTCTTTTTTTTGTTTTCCCTCTTTCCCATAATTTCCCTTATTTCCCCAACTTTCCTGTCTTCTAACCTCCCCACCTTCCTCTCCTTTTCCCCCTTCCCCACCTTCCCCATCCCTCCTTCCCCCTTTCCCATCTTCCCTCTTACCCCCTCCCAACCTTCCCCATTTCCCCTTCCCACTCCTTGCCTCCCTCCTTCCCCGTCCCCACCTTCCCTCTTCCCCCTTCCCCACCTCCCCTCTTCCCCCTTCCCCCCATCCCCCATCCCACTCCTTGCCTCCTTCTCTTCTTCCTTTCCTCCATCCATCCGATCCGTCAGTTGCGGAAGGGAAAAGTTTGCAATTAAGGGGAGACAAAGTAATTCACACGCCATGACTTTCCTGCCCCGTGGGGGGATAGAGTTCACCCGGGGTGGGGGATCTGGGGTACCTTTCCGGTCGTCTTCACCTGTGGGTGACGAGCGGGACACCTTGGGGGTCTCTGCCCCCAAACCACCCAGTGGGTTCGGTGTCGTCTCAGATGGACGCTTTATTTATTTATTTATTCTAAAAGCAAATATGATTAACAAAGGTAAGACTAGATTGGGTTAGGTTAGGTTTGGAAAGTGTGTATATGGGTTAGGTTAGGTTTCTTGTGTTTGGAAGAGGTGCTTCCAAGTGAGTTCTTTTCCTGTTTGGTTTAAGGGCTTTGGGTCTTTTCTGATGAGGTTGGATCCTTTTTAAAGGAGTTGGATCCCTCTTAAGGTGGTTGGATCCTTTAAGAGGAATTCAACCTTATGAAGAGGGATCAAATCCCATTAAGAGGATCCAAATCTCCTTAACATTCTTCGGAATGGGATTTATCTTTCTATATTCCCGGAACCTCTCCTCCCTCTCCTCCCCCTCCTCCCTCTCCTCCCCCTCCTCCCTCTCCTCCCCCTCCTCCCTCTCCTCCCGTCCTCCCTCTCCTCCCGTCCTCCTCCTCCTCCTCCCTCTCCTCCCGTCCTCCCTCTCCTCCCGTCCTCCTCCTCCTCCTCCCCCTCCTCCTTTTCCCCTCCTCCTCCCACTTCCCCTCCTCCTCCTCCCTTTTTCCCTCCTCCTTCTCCATCTTTACCTCCTCTTCCCTCTTTCCCTCCTCCTACCCCTTTCCGGGACTGATTTCAGGCTCCGGGCTTCAGACTATTTGCGGCAAAGGCACCAATCGCAAGAACTGCTACATTAGTGATACCTCCAGAGAGAATTTTTCAGAATTATTAGGATTTGAAATTCGATGTTTCATACACTTGCACACGGGCACAAGGAACTAAGATAAAAGGGGAACTGGATGGGTTTGGGATGGGTAAGGGGGAAGTGCATGACTTGGCTGGCTATTTCTCTTATAGATAGAACATGGTCACAGTTTGGCAGCAAGCATATTCACTGTGTGTGTGTGTGTGTGTGTGTGTTTGTTTCTCTGCCATTGTCACTACCTCCCTCTCCCTTCCTCACTCCCTCTCCCTTCCTCCCTCCCTCTCCCTTCCTCCCTCCCTCTCCCTTCCTCCCTCCCTCCCTCTCCCTTCCTCCCTCCCTCCCTCTCCCTTCCTCCCTCCCTCCCTCTCCCTTCCTCCCTCCCTCCCTCTCCCTTCCTCCCTCCCTCCCTCCCTCTCCCTTCCTCCCTCCCTCCCTCCCTCTCCCTTCCTCCCTCCTCCTCCCTCCCTCCCTCCCTCCCTCCCTCCCTCTCCCTTCCTCCCTCCCTCCCTCCCTCTCCCTTCCTCCCTCCCTCCCTCTCCCTTCCTCCCTCCCTCCCTCTCCCTTCCTCCCTCTCCCTTCCTCCCTCCCTCCCTCTCCCTTCCTCCCTCCCTCCCTCTCCCTTCCTCCCTCCCTCCCTCCCTCCCTCCCTCCCTCCCTCCCTCTCCCTTCCTCCCACTCTCTCCCTTCCTCCCTCCCTCCCTCCCTCCCTCTCCCTCCTCCCTCCCTCTCTCCTCCCTTCCCCCTCCCTCCCTCCTTCCTATCTCTTCCTCCCTCCCTCTCTCCTCCCTTCCCCCCTCCCTCTCCCTTCCTCCCTCCCTCCCTCTCCCTACCTCCCTCCCTCCCTCTCCCTACCTCCCTCTCTCTCCCTCCCTCTCCCTTCCTCCCTCCCTCTCCCTTTCTCCCTCCCTCTCTCCCTTCCTCTCCCTCTCTCCCTTCATCTCCCTCTCTCCCTTTCTCCCCCTCTCTCTTTCCCCTCTCCATTCCTCCCCATCTTTTCCTCCCTTTCTTTTCCCCCCTTTCTCTCTTTTATTCCCTTTTTCTTTTTCTCCTATCTCCCTCCTACTCTCTCCCTTCCCCCTCTCTCCCTTCATCCCCTTTTCTCTCTTCATCCCCTTCTTTCCCTTCCTCTCTCTCTCTCTCTCTCCTCTCTCTCTCCCCTCTCTCCCTTCCTCTCTCTCCCCTTCTCTCCCTTCCTCTCTCTCCCCTCCTCCCTCTCTCTCCCTCCCTCTCTTTCCCTTCATCCCTCTCTCCCCTCCTTCCCCCTCTCCCTTCCCTCTCTCTCCCCTTCTCCCTCTCTCTCCCTCCTTCTCTTTCCCTTCCTCCCATTCTTTCTCCCTTCTCCCCTCCTCCTCTCTCCTTGGATGATTGCTTCCTAAAACCTCTAAAGTACACCATGCTGGTCCATGTTGAATCAATTATTTTATTCGTACAATGAAAGACAATGTTTACGTTTGGCTAGTACGGCAGTTGTGCCAATGTTTAACTTCACTTTTGTATTAAATTTTGGTTGACAGAAAACCTGTTTCATTCCAAGCCAAATATGCCATAAAAATTAATTTTGTTTAAGCCAAATGCCGCATGGAAATGTGTGTGTGTATGATATATATATATATATATATATATATATATATATATATATATATATATATATATATATGGGGGGCTGCTAAATTGTCGGTCAGGATTTGTCTCTGTATTCACAGAAGCGGACGAAACAGACTCCCCCGCTGAAGGGGGGGGGACGTGTACCCCGCTCACTCCCCATGAGTGTCTGTGTGCTCATCACTGCTACACTCACGTGTGCACGTCCTCCATATACACTTCATAATCTCAAGTGGTTCTCCATTAGGAACAGAGGCGCCACCGCGAGGAGACTTCCCCTTTACACGCACACACGTACGAACCCACAAACTCCCGTCTCCCGGCTCTGCACCCACGTGCAAACAAGTTTGATTCCGATTCTGCAAGAGCAAAGTAATGTCTCTTACTCTTGAAACAAAGGCATACATACCCTTACTGTGTGTGTCTGTGCGTGTGAGTATGGCACAATAGGCTTCCATATATGTGTGTGTGTGTGTACCAGGACATATGTAGTACGCATGTGGAAGAGTAGGATCAAACGAGAAGAGAAAGAAAGAGAAAAGAGGTGGATGTGTGAGGAAAGATGAATAGGGATGTGTTATGACGTGGCACTACACAAAGGGAAAGGGATTGCAAAGAGTGTGTACGATTCCAGGTTTGAAAGTGGTGGAGAGAAGGAAAACGATGTGGGAGTAGTGCATGGACAGAAAACGGATAACATAAGAATGGAGGAGATTGTAAAAGACCATAAGGCCTACACTAGTCAGTTCCATGTCCTTATCCCTACCCATAAAGTTGTTTCATCTTCTAAAATAACAAAGTGTTTCAGCGCTCACTACATGGTTACCAAGTCTGTTCTATTCGTTAACCACTCTGTTGATTACGGAGGAGGTACTGAACAGGGGAAAGTGGCGGAAGAGAAATGTGAGAGAGAACAGGAAGGAACAGGAAAGGTGGAATATGAATTATACATGATATACACACGTTACACACTTTACATATACTAAAGTTCTTTTCCACATTTTAAGGGGGATAGCCTAATCAAAGCACACACACTCCATACACATACATGAAAGTCGAAGAGGTAACGAGGAGCGAAGTGATACAGGATGTTTCAAAAAGATGGACCCAATTTGAAGTTTCCATATCTCTGCAACCACAAACCGCTCGTGAATGAAACTCTGCAGCAGGTGGAGTGCATATAAAACACAAGAAATAAGGAGACTGCGAGACCATAAGGCCTACACTAGGCAGTTCCGTTTAAGAATTGTATAATGAAACTTGACAACCTACTAAACCAATTGTAGTGTTTTTCTGTAATTGTCCCATGTTGCTATCAACAAATATACTGCATTGACATTGTGTCCATCTTTTTGAAACTCCCTGTATGGTAACGATAAGGTTTATCCGCATTTTGCCTCGTTTCATATTCTGAGCCGCGAAGAAGATGATTCTTGTCCAGGGATACGAGACTTTCATGTTGATGGGATTATGTTTTTGCTGTCACGTATTAAAGTGCGTGATTCATCACCATGGTCATGGATCACGTGTTGGATTCGTGATCGACAGCTCCCTCCCGGATGAGAGCTCATAGATCATAAATGACCCGATTTATAATAAGTAATAATAATGAATAGTAATAATAATAATTGGTTTGAGTTTACAGAGATACACTAATAGTATAGAATTTGTTAAATTTTAGAACTCTTCTAAATTGAGTACATAATGTGCTAGGCGTTGTTCTCCACGTGTGATGGCGTGTTTTTTCAGCGACCGGGTGTTCTGGACCTTATCAGTGATGAAAAGGTCGGAGGTTGTCCGTTCATTGCTAGTGTAGGTGTAGGTATACACTAATGGAGCGATACCTATTGTATAGGGTTGTATTACCTTCATTAAATTCATGCGTGGACTTCAGGGCTTTCCATGTTGACTGTACATGCAAATAGGCGCTTCGCATATATGCATAGACGTTCTAGAACGGCTCGTTCAGCCCGTGCACGTTCTTGTCTTGCACGTTCTTGGCTTGCTTGTTCCTGCCTTGCACGTTCTAGCCCTAACTCGGTTGTTAACGCCGAACTCATCTTCAAGTTTATACAATGCGATTAGACGTGGGTGCCTGAGTGCCGGGTTTAGGGCAAGGCGCCGTGGTTTAGGGGCCGCCGTATTGGGCCGATGGTTAACGTGACTGGCCCACACTCCTGAAGTACCTAGGCTCAAGTAGCATTTCGTGTCGGAATTTATTAATATATTTTTTATAATTTTATTCTATTTTCTATTGCTTTATTTGATTGTATCTTTTATTTGTTTTCTTATTTTTCTCTTGTTCTTCCGAGTCCTTCCCTTTACATTAGAAACTGGCTGAAAATCGACAAAGGAAAAGCCATACCAGCAATGATTAAAGATGTGTGGTGGATGCTCCTTTCACTTGCTCACTTGCTGTGCTACCATCACAATGAAGGAGTTGCATATAATAGAAATGAAGTGCGCATATATATATATATATATATATATATATATATATATATATATATATATATATATATATTATAATTGAAATCAAAATTTTGTAAAAGTCTACCCTCCATTCATCTAAAAAAATAAATGAATAAAGTAAAAACAAGATGAAAATCCTTAAACAGGACAAAGCCTTTTAAGAGTGCGTCGCTGGAATAATGTATTGCCTACGAAAGCCACTCTTCAGCAGTGTGTCTGAAGGAGACTGCAAGAGACCATAAGGCCTACACTAAGCAGTTCCATGTCCCTTACCACTATCAACCCCATCTAACCCTCTCTTAAAACAGCCAATAGTTTCAGTGATCACTACATGGTTGCTAAGTCGATTCTATTCGTTAACCAATCTATCGATAAACCTGTTCTTGCCTATTTTCCTTCTTAAATCTAAAGGACTTAGACCCGGAAACTCTTCCAGCTGAATAAAACTGTTTGGCGTTAGCCAGAAGAAAATACACAAAAGGATGCCATACAGATGGCGCAAAGACGGTCCTCGTTCGGATGAGCCTCTTCGAAGGATTAGAATCACTTCGGGGGAGGGGTTGGGAGTGGGGGAGGAGAGTGGGAGCGAAGTCTATATACTTCTGCACAGCGAGGACAGGCTTAATCAAGGCTGCTCATGTTTGAGAATGGATAAAGTTGAAACGCTGTTCAGAGCCCAACGTGTTAACTTTGTTCAAAATGCTTCGACGGTCTTCCCGTGGATGCACGGAGTTCCAAAATCCAAAGGGGTATTTGAAACTACTTTGACGGTCTTCACGTGGACCCACGGGGTGCTCCCCCCCCAAAAAAAAAAAAAAAAAAAAGTAATAAGAAATACTTACACGGTCTTCCCGTACCCTCGGAGTGTCCCGCGGAGTGTCCCGCCCCAGAAAGAAAATAAAAGAAAAAAGAAAATCTAGTGGGTATTTCAAAATCTTTCGACGGCATTCCCATGGACCCACAGGGTCCCCCTCCCCCCCGCAAAAAAAAAAAAAAAATAAAATAAAAAATAAAATAAAAATTATCCGGGGAAGGGTGGTTATGTTGGTGAATCAAAGTCTTGAAGCTTCCGAAGGTTTCGTTGTAAAAATGTATGTTTAGTGATTATTTGATCAAAGTTTTTATGAAAAATATATGAACAAATAAGTTCATATATTTTTCATTTTATTGTTGGTGAATGAAAGTCGCTCTCTGAGGGTTTAGTTGTAAAATATATTTTTAATGATTGATAAAGTATGATCAATTGTTCAGTTAAGTTTATTTATTTACTTATTTATTTATTTATTTATTTATATTTCCAATTGTATAAACCTATTGATTAAATAGGGATTCCCACGTGGCACTGAAGCAGAGGACTTTGTAACAAGGGATATACAGTCCGTTGTTCTGTGCGTCCAGAAACCTTTGTAATCCTTTCACTAAAGTAAATCCCATTTACGTATTAAAAGTGTAGATAATGCTTGAAGATTTTATTCGGTAGGGGAGGGAGAAGGGGACAGACTTTGCACAAACTCCGACAGATTCCGTACAGACTCCGACAGATTCCGTACAGACTCCGGCAGATTCCGTACAGACTCCGGCAGATTCCGTACAGACTCCGGCAGATTCCGTACAGACTCCGACAGATTCCGTACAGACTCCGACAGATTCCGTACAGACTCCGACAGATTCCGTACAGACTCCGACAGATTCCGTACAGACTCCGACAGATTCCGTACAGACTCCGACAGATTCTGTACAGACTCCGACAGATTCCGTACAAACTCCGACAGATTCTGTACAAACTCCAGAAGACCCTAGTCAGTCTCCGACAGACTCGGGACAGACTGTACAGACTCCGACAGATTCTGTGCAAACTCCGACAGACCCTGTACAGACTCGGGACAGACTCCGGAGAGATATGATGAAGAGAAGCGATTGAACCAGAAAGCGGCCATTAAAAGTGCAAAAATGCGACGAACCCGATGGCCAATAAATTTACTGATGCATTAATTTTTTACCGATACTAATACAGCTGTTGCACCGGTGATTGGGTTCGGTTTTGTGCCTGTGTGTGTGTGTGTGTGTGTGTGTGTGTGTGTGTGTGTGTGTGTGTGTGTGTGTGTGTGTGTGTGTGTGTGTGTGTGTGCGCGCACACTTGTGTGGGAGTAGCGTATATGTGTCTGTGTGGGTTTTGGGTATGCAGGGGCAACAGCATCAGGAATAAGAATAACTGGCAGGAACTAAGCACAACCCTACAACCGTAACTACAACCACACCAGCACCAGTGACCGCCACCACCACCACCACCACCACCCATAAGAACTACCACCTCCTCCACAACCACCACCATCAGCTCGGTTCTCAGGCGAGAACGGCGTCTCGCGTCAAGTGGAGCGTTGAGGCGGGGACCTCGAGTTTGGTCTGCAACTCTGAATAGGCGCGGTCGGGTGGCGATTACTCGGGTGCGAGTAATCTCGTTTGGGTAATCAGGGGACGACCCGGAGACCCGGGAGATGGTAGGAGAGAGGGGAGAGGGGGAGGGGTTGGCACTTGGCGGCTCGGTCTGTATGCGGTGCCGCTTGTAAAGTGCCAGCTTAGCGGCTCGGGTAACACAGAGGCTCCCGATGAAAAATGCCAGTCGTGTAGATTCTATTATGCAGTGATCTGCGATGGGTCGTATGTTGTCAGTTTATAGGGGCAGCAGAATGGAGGTGCCCACACTCGAGTGCCTGTGGTCTAGTGCCATTGAGGATTATCTCGAGTAGTCTCAGTTAAATGGTTGTTGTAGATTTGAGATGCCTAGCGTGCCAGCTGTGATGCCTTGTGCATGGCTTATTTTGTACAGTGCAATTTGTTTTATATTATTTGTAGTGCCACGTTTGTAGCTACAGTGATGAGAAAACATGTGTTGAGTGGCATTATGTTGGGGTAATTATTATTAAAGTACTTTGTAGAGATGTTTATTATGTAGTTACAGTGAATACTCTTGTACTTAATAATTTGTGTAGTTATAGTTATAACTGTTAAACCATAGATCCTCCACTAGTGGTCCCGTGTCCTCGCACGGGATCCCAGGGGTCCACGAAGGGGTCCAAGACTCGGAAACTAATAGTTAGTGGTTAAACAACAGCAATGCGTGACGAAAGACGGGTTGAGAAGCTTTGCATTGGACAGTGCTCGAGAACGTTTGGACTAGGCCGTGCTCGAGAACGTTTATGACTAGGCAGTGCTCAAGGACCTTTGGACTAGGCAGTGCCCAAGGACCTTTGGACTAGACAGTGCTCGAGAACCTTTGGACCAGGTCGTGCTTTAGAACCTTTGGAATAGACATTGCTCGAGAACTTTATGACTAGGCAGTGCTCAAGGACCTTTGGACTAGGCAGTGCCCAAGGACCTTTGGACTAGGCAGTGCTCAAGGACCTTTGGACTAGGCAGTGCCCAAGGACCTTTGGACTAGACAGTGCTCGAGAACCTTTGGACCAGGTCGTGCTTTAGAACCTTTGGAATAGACATTGCTCGAGAACCTTTGAACTTGGCAGTGCTCGAGAACCTTTGAACTAGGCAGTGCTCGAGAACCTTTGGAAAAGACATAGCTCGAGAACATTTGGACTAGGCTTTGCTCGAGATCCTTTGGACTAGGGAGTGCTCGAGAACCTTTTGAACCCTTTTCGAACACCAGACTCGTTCAAAACTGGATAGAAATAGAAGATACCACATTTGAATTCATGAGATGTGAGATTTCTTCAATCTGATTTGTGAGTCGGATGAACTGCTCTGGACTTGGTTTACCAGCGTTTCTATCCGTGAGTTAGATGACGCGCGTGACCGTTGTTACCTGAATGCGCTTAATCAGGATAAGGGTGTTTCAATACAGTGACGCAGTTTTTTTATTTTTATCTATTTATTTATTTTTTGAGGGTCGTTTGAAACGAATTGGGGTCTCGGTCCTTCGCGGCCCTGCTTTCGCACGAATGTGGTCCCCCCCACTCCCCCAGGCGTTATCACACACAGCTATTTTTCCTCCGACTGTTGGAGCAGATTTGGAGCCCGCAGCTTTCGGGAAGGAATCTGATATGCTGGAGGAAAATATATTTCATCATGCATATCAAATGGCATTATTATTATTATTTATTTTATTTTATTTTATTTTATTTTATTTATATATATATTTTTTTTAAATAATGAATAGTTTGCCATAGTGGTTTCACGGCGAAAAAAGTTCTGGAGGTGGGCGGTACTGCTGATGAATCGGAGATTGGAGGAAAAATAGCTCAGTGTGATAACGCCCTTAAACCATATAGAATCGTATTAGGTCGAAAAGAATGTTTAAAGCTAGTAACCACATTGAAGGTTTAATGCGCGGTATTTAGTCGTCCTCGCGGTACAAGAATCCCTCTTTGTAAAGGATTACATTTTTTTCCTCTTCAAACTTAAGAGAACGACTGAAAGGTTAAATGCGCGCACGCGCGCACACACACACACACACACACACACACACACACACACACACACACACACACGCACGCACATACACACACATGCACGCACATGCACACACACACAGGGGGTCATAAAAATGAATAGATGAAAGAGTAAATGAAAAATGAATAGAAATATGAATTACTAAAATTGATAAATATCAAATTATATTAAATGATTAAATATTAGATTATAATATAAAATAAAATCAAGAAAATGATAGTGACATAAGTAAATAAAGCTAGAAGGGGTGTTTTAGCGAATGGGTACATTGACTATCAATCTTTCGTTAAGTACTCTCACCGCAGTTATAAGCTTTAACCGCGTAACTTGAGCTAACTGCTCCAACCGCCTAACTTCGGTTAACTGCTCTCACCGTCAAACTCCAGTTAACTGCTCAAACTACGTGGCCATTTCAAGAGAGGGAGAGAGAGAGAGAGAGAAAGAGAAAGAGAAGGTCCGATTATGCAAATGCTATTGGCTGTAGAGGGTCGTAGGTGTGTGACGTCATATATGTAGTATGTTGGCAACCCGCATGATCAACCCGCATCTGTTCTCAGAATCGATCACGGCCAATAAGTGGAGTCGATGTTCTTAGACTTTTTCTCGGTTTGCCCGTTGCCTTCATTTCCCCCCATTGTCCCATTATGCCTCAGTCCGCCCACGTACTCCCGGGTACGCTCACGCAAATGTGTGTTCGGACAAGGGCATGTATCTGTGCTGCGATGTGCGCATATGAATGTGTATGCGAGTGTGTATTATACGCATGTGAGCATGTATAAAGTATCTTCCTCTCTCTCTCTCTCTCTCTCTCTCTCTCTCTCTCTCTCTCTCTCTCTCTCTCTCTCTCTACACACACACACACACACACACACACACACACACACACACACACACACACACACACTCACACATGCATACATTCACTTAGACACTTGCGCAGTTGGAGCCCTTTACCACACATTGACGGAATGATCAATTGATTCTCGTTGGGACAAAGTGCCCAGTGTACCCTTTGGTCTCTGCCCCTATCCCCTTCTCTTCATCCCCTCTTCATCCCCTTCTTTATTCTCCCCCTCTTTCTCCCCTCCCCCTCTTTCACCTCCCTTTTCTCTCTCCTCTCCCCTCTTACTCTCCTCTCTGTCTCCCCTTCTCTTCTTTCCTTCTTTATTCTCCCCCCTTCCCTCTCTTCCCTCTCCTCTCCCCTCTTCTCCCCTCTCTCCCCTCCCCTAGCTCTCCCCTCTCCCCTCTTCTCCCCTCTCTCCCCTCCCCTAGCTCTCCCCTCTCTCCCATCTCATTCTTCTTCTCTTGCCTTTGGCACGGTCTGTTCTTTCTCTCGCTTTCCTCTCCTCCTCCTTTGTCTCCCCCGCCCACCACCCACCCACCCACCCACCCCTTCTCCCATTTTCTTCTCCCTGGCCTCTTTGCTCCGTTTCTCTATCTTCCCCTTTTCCGTACGTTTTGTGCGGTTCCATCCCCTCTTCGTTCCCTTTTCCTCTCTCTCTCTCTCTCTCTCTCTCTCTCTCTCTCTCCCTCTCCCTCTCTCTCTCCCCCCCCCCTCTCTCTCTCCCCCCCCTCTCTCTCTCTCTCTCTCTCTCTCTCTCTCTCTCTCTCTCTCTCTCTCTCTCTCTCTCTCTCTCCCCTCTCTCCTTCTCTCTCTCTCTCTCTCTCTCTCTCTCTCTCTCTCTCTCTCTCAGACACACTTTCTCTCCCCCTCCCCCTATCCTGTGCCTTCTGTCTCTCTTTGGCATCTTCGTTCCCTTTTCCTCTCTTACTCCCTCCCTCCCTCCCTCCCCCTCCCCTTCTCTCTCTCTCTCTCTCTCTCTCTCTCTCTCTCTCTCTCTTTCTTTCTCTTTCTCAAACACGCACTTTCTCTCCCCCTCCCTCTACCTGTGGCTTCTGTGTCTCTTTGGCATCTTTGTTCATCAGTTCTCTCTCCCTTCCCACTAATCAGACCCCACATTCTACCGTCCACCTTCATTGCTCCCTACGTACTCTCACTTTTGATGTTTACTTGATACATAAAGAATGGGCTATTTCGTTTCTATTCGGAATAAGCCGGCCATTTTGTTATTGTTAGTAATTTATTGTTATAATTGGACAAAATTCTGTGTTACGTATTTGGGAACGAGTTGTCGGTTTTATTTCCCAGTTAGGGGTGTACCCACCCTACCTTCAATCAAAAATAAATTGTTTTGATAGAATTGAATATAAAGGACCTGCTTTGTTGAATTTGGGAGTAAAATATATTTATTTAGTTACTTTTTTCTTGTAGGTTTAGTTATTTAGTACACGATTTAACCTCTCCCAACATCTTGCTGTATCAAAGAAAATCCTCAAATTATTTCGTTGATGGAACCTCTACTCAAGTACCACTTTAGAATGCCAAGTTCCAACTCGACTCGTAACACTTCGAAGGTAACATTCCTACTTGTTTATTATTCCTGAAACGATTCCAAGTCCGTTATTACCCTAAACAGGGTTTCCACTCCCATGTGGGACCACGCCTACTCTGCCGTGCGTAATGCCCAGCCATAACGTAGCATACATTATACTGTACAGTTGGGTGACAAAGGAGGGTGGGTGGGAGGGTAGGAGATGGAGCTGGGAGACGCTGTATAGGGGAATTCTGGATGGGTTGGGTGGTACAGTGGGAGGTTGAGAATGGGGTTGAATGTTGTAGGAGTTTTTTTGGGGTGTAAAGGGGGAGAAAGGGGGAGGGTCAAAGATGGTGGGGAGGTATATTGGGTAGAAAAATGGGATGGGGAGCGAAGGCGAACGATGTTGATCCAGATGTATAGGGATTTGT
Source organism: Oratosquilla oratoria (assembly GCF_046742065.1). Lineage (NCBI taxonomy): Eukaryota > Metazoa > Arthropoda > Malacostraca > Stomatopoda > Squillidae > Oratosquilla > Oratosquilla oratoria. Next base: position 30,951,613 of record NC_134818.1, read on the forward strand.
GGGGGGTACGTGAACCGGGGAAATGGGGAAGACGAGGGGGGATAAGACAGATAGGTGTGGGGATTTTAGGGTATTTGGGGAGATAGGTTAGGGTAGACGGGGAAAAAGAAGGGAGATTAGGGTGTGAATGGAAGGAAGCTGAGTGAGAGATTGGAGGATGGGAAGTGGAAGAGGGAATTAAGGAAAACCAAGAGGAATTGGGAAGAGATGGGGAGGGGGAGTAAGCAGATGGGGTGAATATAAATGGGGAAGTAAGCAGATGGGGAATTTTGGGGGCGATTGGAGGAGGTGATGGGAAGGATAAGAAAGACGAAGAGGGAGATAAGGAGAATGGGAGGAGATAAGGAAGAGAGGGGCAAGGAGCTAGGGGAATTGGGTGAGGGGAAGGGAAAGGGGAGCTGGGGGGGATGTTGAAAGAGGGGAAAGGGGGACTCTGGGGATATGAGGGGGAGTTAGGGAGAGGGAGCAGGAATTTAATTGGAGAGTTAGAGAATATGATGGAAGAGGGTAAAGTTAAGATAAGCAGGGGGAGGGAGGGGAAAGTTGGTTCAGGGGGGTTGGGGATGGGGGGAGGCTGCGGGGAGAGGAGGGGGTGAGGGGGGAGCCCACATTGAGGCGCGGGTTCCCATCTATCATCCGACCCAAGTAATTAGCTAGGACCGCTGTAGCGGGTGGTAGTTGTGGCCTGAATTTTTTTTTTTTTTTTTTTTTTTTTTTTGGGGGGGGGGTTGATGAGGGGGGAAGTATTGGTGTGGTCTTCGGAGATGTCTGCGTGGATGTGAGACGGTTGTAACGGGAATGGACATGTTATCAGGTAACTATGTTGTACCTGGTACCGTCGCTGTCGTACTATTTGACTCCATGGTCGCACTATCAGACTCCTTCATGGCCGTACTATCCAGCTTCTTCATGGTCGTACTATCCGGCTCCTCCTTGGTCGTACTATCCGGCTCCTTCTTGGTCGTACTATCCGGCTATGGTCGTGCTAACTGGCTCCTTCATGGTCGTATTATTCGGCTCCTTCATGATCGCACTATCCTGCTCCTTCATGGCCTTACTGTCCTGCTACTTCATGGCCGTACTATCCAGCACCTTCATGTACTATCCGGGCCCAATAGTCGTGTATCTATCATCGGCATAGTAATACTATCTTGTACTCATATTCGCACCATGTGGCGGTAACGTAGTTTCCGGTAGGATAGTAGTACCAGGTTGGTAATGCCCTGTTGGGGAAGGGGAGATGGGGGGGGGGTTCGTCCTTCAGCTGAATAAAATCATCTGCCGGCACTGTCGAGCAGGTTAATCGAAACGAGTTTAAACCTCAATTTAAACTTTCTTTCGGGATTGTTAAGGTTTCTTTCCTCTGAATGATGTCACTTTGGTGTTAGTTTGGTGTTGCCATGGTAACGACGTAGCCATGTGGTCGCTGTATCCAGGCGGTCGTAACCGCGGGGACGGTCGGAAGTGGCGGTCGTCGCGCCGGCGGACATAATGGACCGCGGCGGTCGTAGCGTGGTGTGGTGAGTGTGCCGGCCTGCAATGGGCCTTTTGTGATGAAGCTGTGATGAATTATGGTCCCGGTGCTCTTCGTGGTGGTGGTGAGAATTATGTTGATGGTGATAATGGCGTTATTATGTTAGTGAAGGTGTTAAAGGTAGTGATGATGGTGTTGATAGTGATTGTAATTGTGTTAATATATTAGTGATGAGTGTTGGTGGTAGTAATGATGGTAATTGTTAATATGTTAGTGATGAGTGTTGGTGCTAATATTGTTGATGGTGATGGTAATTATGTTAATATGCTAGTGATGAGTGCTGGTGGTAGTGATAATGGTGCTAGTGATGGTAGTGGTGATTGTGGTGGTGGTTTTGGGAGTGTTGTCTAGGTAGAGGATGATGGTGATAGTAACGAGTGTGATGGTGATGTGATGATTTTGGGGCTTTTGTTGGTAACTGGTGATGGTGATAATCTTAGTGGTGGTGATAGTGGTGGAGAATTCGTGATGAATCAGATACCGGTAGTCGGTGCTGTGTTGATAATGATGCGATGGATGTGATGATGGATTAGGCACGAGTTTGGGATCGAGTGCACGCCTACCAAGGCGTTGATAAATTAAGCGTCTTTAATTAATACAATTACGTGGAAGCTAATGTATCCTCGCGCTAATGGTGCAAGAGATGGTGGTGGTGTTCACAAGGAGGTCGTGATGGTGTTGGTGCTGATAGTGATGGTACTGGTGGTGATCATAAGGAGGATGTGGTGATATTGACGACGATGGTGGTGAGAGTGATGGTGTTGGTCATATGGAGGCTGTGGTGTTATTGGCGATGATGGTGGTGATAGCGATAGTGTTGATGGTGATAGTGATGGTGTTGGTCATAAGGAGAATGTGGTGATATGGTGATGGTAGTGGTGATAGTGATGGTGTTGGTGCTTATAAGGAGGCTGTATTGGCTATGATGGTGGTAGTGGTGATGGTGAGAAGATTTGCGGTGTTCGCGATGGTATGATATTGGTGATAATAGTGATGGTGTTGGTGTTCGTCATAAGGATGCTGTGGTGTTGGCAGTGGTATGCTATTGGTGGTGATAATGATAGTGTTAAGGTGGTCATAAGGAACATGTGGTGATATTGGTGATAGTAGTGCAACCTTGTACGGGAGGGGTTAACGAGTTAATAGAAAACGGAGTTGGTGATACTGATTTTGTAGAAAATGGTGGAGAAGACTGTTGTATCCGTGCTTGTGGTGGAGATTGAAAGATTGATGTTGGAGGATCGTGGAGTGGAAGCCATTGTGGGGATGGTGGTGGAGATGGAGATAGAACATGTGCCTCTCCTACACGATCTCCACCACTCCATGTGTAGATCCCTCGACCATCTCCCCTACCTTCCCTTTCTCCTTACCTTTCCTTCCCTCCTTTCCCTCCCTCCTTTTCCTTCCTTCCTACCTTCCCCCTTTTCTCATCTTCATTTCCCTCCCTCCTTCCCTTTCCTTTCCTTTCCTCCCTTCTCTTTCCTTCCTTCCCTTCTTACCTTCCCTCCCCTCTAACCTTCCCTTCCTTCATACCTTCCCTTCCCTCCGTCCTTATCTTCCCTTCTATCCCTCCTTACCTTTCCCTCCCTCACCTTCCCTCCCATTCCCTTCCCATCCTTTCTTCTCCCTTTTACCCTACCTTTCTCCCCATTCCCCTCTTTCTCTTTCTTTCTCTTCATCCTCATCCCCCCCCTCTTTCCAGCCCCTCTTCTTCTTCCCTATCCCCTTCCTTTTACTTCCTCCCCCTCTTCTTATGTTCACCCCCTTCCCCCCTCCCCCCACTTTTGATTGGAAACTAATCTCCACTCAAAAAAGAATGCTGATGACCTAACTTCAACTATCTCGACTTCGTACTACCCTCCCTTACGTCTACCGCATCAGATTCTATCTCTTCGGCGCGATAGTGTCCTCAAGGATAGAAGCACTGGTTATTGGCGGCGAGGTCAATATTCCTCCTCCTCCCTCCCATTCCCCCTCTTCGTCCGCCTCCTCTTCCTCCTCTTCCTCCTCTGCCCATCCCCCCCCTCTTCCCATTCTTCCTCTTCCCATTCCTCCTTTTTCCATTCCCCCTCCTCACTTTCCATTCCCCCCTCCTTTTCTCATACCCCCCTCCTCTTTTCATTTACCTCTCCTATTCCTATTCACCCACCCCGTCCTCTCCCTCTCTCCCTCCCCCTCCTCTCCCCCGTCCCCCTCCTTTCTACTTTTCTCTTTTCCCTTCTCATCCTCATATTTCATCTTTAATCCTTCCCCATTCTCCTCTTGATGCACCCCTCCTCCGTTCTTCCTCTCCCCCCAACCCCTCACCCTCTTTCCGTTCCGGAGGGTGAACGAGAGGGTCGGTCGTTCCCGGACATTCCCGGACGGTCGGAATAGCCCGGACCCTCCCCCCCCCCCCGAACTCTGCCGGAATAGCGTTTGTAATAAGAGCGCGGGAATATTCTTGGTGGGCTCAGGGGTCGGGCTGGGGTGAGCTCTGGGGGTGTTTGTGGTTGGGAGAGATGTAGTGAGAGCGGAGGGCGAGAGGGGGAAGTTGTGGATAGATTAGAATAGATTTTTCCACTTGTCTCTCTTTCTCTCTCTTTTTTTTTTTTTTGCTCTATTTTTTCTCTTCTTATATTTTTCTTTCTGTATGCTTTCTTTTATTAATTTTTTCTTTCTCTATTCTTTCTTTTCTTTCTTATATTTTTCTTTCTTCTCTCTTCTATCTCCTCTTCTTTCTTCTCTTTTCTTTTTCTTCTGTCTTCTCTCTTTTCTCTTTCGTCTTCCCTCCTCTTTTGTCTCTCTCCTTCTGTCTCCTCTCTTCTTGTTCTTGCTCTTGTTCTTCATCATCTTCTTCCTAGTTAGATGACAAACCTGTACATAAACTCCCCTTCGTTCCCAAAGAGCACAGTGATGAATGAAATCGTCTGGCGGCAGCAAGAGTATAAGCAAAGGTGGAACGTAGGGAAAGAGCCACTTTATTATCGTTTATTATTTTTTTATGTATATTATATATGTATATATATATATATGTATATGTATATATATATATGTATATATGTATTATATATATATATATATATATATACATATATATATATATTATGTGCAGCACTAACGCACTAGGCTTTCTCTTGCGTATGGAGGCGCCGGTTCGATCTCTTACATGCTCCCCGAGCACATAGGGCAAAGGTGATGGCTTTGGCCACAGGCAGACACCGAATTTAAATTGCCACCCGTGCTATTGTTCTTGAGATGGTCTCGTTCTAAGGGAAGACTTCCTATAATCGTGTGTGCGTTTATAATAGAGACCAGAGATTATGGTTTCTGTGCTCTTCTCTGATTGCCTCCTTTGAGGCCGGCTTTGTTATGGACCAATTGGTCTCCTAGTTTCCTCCTCCTTTGTGCTCTATTGCGCTTCATTGTGTTGTGAAATGGTTGGGAAGGGAGTGACGGAAGGTGGGCTGTGTTGAGCTTGGGGTATGTTTTGTGTTGGGGTTGAAATGATGTGTATATAGTTAATGTAATGGTTACATTAGAACATAAGAATGAAGGGGACTACTTGAGACCATAAGGCCTGCACTAGGCAGTTCCATGTCCATTACCCTATCATCCCCATCTAAACTTATCTAACCTCTTAAAACAACCGATAGATTCAGCGCTCACTACATGGTTACTAAGTCTATTACATTTGTTAAACACTATTAGTAAACCAGTGCTTATGTATTTCCTTCTTGAACATAAAATTGTCCAGTTTAGTGGTGAGTGAGAAGTTAGCATCCTCAGGAAGAGGTTCACTAGTATCGACTTCGATTCTTATCCTCGGATAATGATTTCTCGGTATTTTGAAATCTGGGATTCGTATTTTTACCACCTGGAATCCGGCATTCTGGAATCCGGCAACTTGCCATCCACCTCTCGAAACCCATCCGGTGCCTACCACCTGTCATCCGGAGAGGTCTCCGGTCACCCCCCCCCCCCCCGAGAGCTTCCGGGTTGAGAGGGGAAGGGGACTAGGGGTGGGGTGGGGGTGAGGGCCGTGTAATTTCGGCGTCTTGCTGGTTGGTCCGCCCCCGGTGTCCACGAGAACACGAATCTTTTGTGAGAGGAGAATTACTTGTTAATGCAACTCCCGCGAGGAGAGAAGAGAGGGGAAGGAACAGGAGGGAAGAAGGGAGGGAGAGGAATGAGGGGATAGGGGAAGGAGAAAGGGAGAGGAGGTGAGGGAAGAAAGGAATAAGGAGAGGGGATTGAGGGGAAGGAAGGAGAGGGGGTGGAGAGAAGAGGTGAGGGAAAAGAGAGGGGCAGGAAGAAGGGAGTGGAGAGGAAGGAAGGAAAAAGGCGAGGGGAAGAGGAAGACGAGAGAGGGGAAGTGGTAGGGAAGGTTTGAAAAAAAGGGGAACGTGGGAGTTAGGGGGAGGATCAAAGGTTGATAAGATATCGTGTCGAACTCGTGAGCAGGTGGTCGTGAGTTCAGTTACCGGAAACCGCTGTGGGGTATGTCGCGTTGGTTCCCGACAGCCCTGCCCAGGCGGGGAGGCGACCCAACATCGGCCTTAAAAAACGAGTGGCTTGCCGCAATATACAGGGCTTTGGCCTACCAAAGGTTTCTCACTTCCCACTGCGGGGAAGTGGGGTGGCGAGCTTTAGATGGAAACAAATGGGAAAGGTGAGGGGAAGGGAAGTAGGAGTTGAGGAAAGGGATTAGGGCTTAGTTGTATGCTGTCAGAAATGACCAGCGGTTCTATCCTGAATAGAATCGTTCAAAAGAGTCATAGAGATGATAAAAGATAGATAAGATTAGCATTTGAAAGTGATAATTTTTATTTTCTGATTAGTGATTATTCTTCTGCTGTGTGACTCTGGTCCCTAAGGGTGTTGCCAAACTCCCAAGAATATTGACCACAGACAACTTAGGAATCCTATACGAGGTAAAAGATGGAAGACTGGAGGGATGGCAAGGAAAAGGAAGGGAGTGAAAAGGAAAGGAGAGGGAGGAGGAGGAGGAAAGGGAAAGGAAGGGAGTGGAAAGGAAAGGAGAGGTAGGAGGAGGAAAGGGAAAGGGAGTGAAAAGGAAAGGAGAGGGAGGAGGAGGAAAGGGAAAGGGATTGGAAAGGAAAGGAGAGGGAGGAGGAGAAAAGGGAAAGGGAGGGAGTGAAAAGGAAAGGAGAGGGAGGAGGAGGAGGAAAGGGAAAGGAAGGGAGTGGAAAGGAAAGGAGAGGGAGGAGGAGCAGGAAAGGGAAAGGGAGTGAAAAGGGAAGGAGAGGGAAGAGGAGGAAAGGGAAAGGGAGTGGAAAGGAAAGAAGAGGGAGGAGGAGGAAAGGGAAAGGGAAGGAGTGAAAAGGAAAGGAGAGGGAGGAGGAGGAGGAAAGGGAAAGGGAGTGAAAAGGAAAGGAGAGGGAGGAGGAAAGGGAAAGGGAGGGAGTGAAAAGGAAAGAAGAGGGAGGAGGAGGAGGAAAGGGAAAGGGAGTGAAAAGGAAAGGAGAGGGAGGAGGAAAGGGAAAGGAAGGGAGTGGAAAGGAAAGGAGAGGGAGGAGGAGGGTAGAGTTGGCTCCATTATAGAAGGTTCTCTGAGGGAGATAGTGAGAAGGAGCAGGTGGTAATGGGGAGGAGGAGGGGGAGGGGAGGGGTGGGGGAGGAGGAAGAAGAAGAGTAGTAGTAGTAGGAATGGGGCGGGTGTTCATATCATTTGGAGTCGGAAAGGACTTGGCATGTTAAACAGCTCCAACCGTAAAGCAGGGAGAGGGGGAGACGAGGGAGGGGAAAAGGGGAGGAGGTAAGATGATGAGGGGGTTGGGGGAATAATGGAAGAAGGGAGAAAAGTAATGAGGTAGAAGGAAAAAGGTGGGAGGATTAGGGAAGGGGATAGGGAAAGGAAGAAGGAAGGGGAGAGGGGAGGGGAGGGGAAGGGAGAGATGGAAGAGTAGAGAGAGCCCGAGCGATGTGAACATTTTGGTGAACAAAACCAGAATAAAATGTTCAAAGGAGTTCATCAATGCTCATCGTATCCTCGGTTGAACAAATTACAATGGTGTCAAGGTGACGAACGTACACCAAGAGACGCTGAACTGTAACTAAAAACTAACCCCCCCCCCCTCCGTCACCTTTGCCCGTAGTACTGGGGTTGCTAGTGCAATGAACTGGTAGATAGATGGTGGATTCGAACCCGGGCTCACGTGGTAGGAGTTCGTTTTGAAACCAGTGCGCCACAGCGGGGTTCAGGGAGTGCCAGGTGGTGGACGCCACAATTCAGATGGTGAAGACGGAAGATGGTGACTCGAATTTAGTGGTTAGTCACTTCCCCCACTCTTCTCCTCCATCCCCCATTCTTCTCCTCATCCCCCACTCTTCTCCTCATCCCCCACTCTTCTCCCCACATCCCCATTATTCTCCCCATCCCCACTCTCCTCACCATCCCCCATTATTCTCCCCATCCCCATTCTTCTCCCCATGCCCCACTCATCTCACCATCTCCCATTCTTCTTCCCGTCCCCACTTTCTTCTCCCCATCCCCACTTTCTTCTCCCCATTCTCACTTTCTCCCCATCTCATCCCCATTCTTCTCCCCATTCCCATTCTTCCCATCCCCTCTCTTCTCCCTATCTCATCCCCACTCTTCTCCCCATCCCATCCCCATTATTCTCCCCATCCCCACTCCTCCCTGTCCCATCCCCATTCTTCCCTCATCCCCACTCGTTCTCCCTATCTCATCCCCAATCTTCCCCCATCCCTCACTCGTCTCCCCATCCACACTCCTCTCCCCATCCCACCCCCATTCTTCTCCCATCCCCATTCTTCTCCCCGTCCCCACTCTTCTCCCCGTCCCCACTCTTCTCCCCGTCCCCACTCTTCTCCCCATCCCCCACTCTTCTCCCCATCCTCCACTCTTATCCCCATCCTCCACTCTTCTCCCCGTCCCCACTCTTCTCCCCGTCCCCACTCTTCTCCTTATCCTCCACTCTTCTCCCCATCCTCTACTCTTCTCCCCATCCACTACTCTCCCCATCCCCTCTCCTCTCCCAATCCTCCTCTCTTCTTCCCATCCCCACTCTTGTCCACCTGCTCCCATTACTCCCGTTCTCTCCAAACCTCTCCCACCCCACTACTCTCGCCCCTTCTCATCAAGTCGTCTCTCCTCATTTTGCCGCCCCCTCTTCTCCCCATAGCATGCCCTTCCTCTTCCCCACCCTGCTCTTCCTCTTCCCCACCCTGCTCTTCCTCTTCCCCACCCTGCTCTTCCTCTTCCCCACCCTGCTCTTCCTCTTCCCCACCCTGCTCTTCCTCTTCCCCACCCTGCTCTTCCTCTTCCCCTTCCCCTTCCCCACCCTGCCCCTCCTCTACCCCCTCCCTGCCCCCCTCCACCGCTAACCTGCCTGTCCTCAACCGCTACCCTGCCTCTCCTCAACCGCTACCCTGCCTCTCCTCAACCGTTACCCTGCCTCTCCTCAACCGCTACCCTGCCTCTCCTCAACCGCTACCCTGCCTCTCCTCAACCGCTACCCTGCCTCTCCTCAACCGCTACCCTGCCTCTCCTCAACCGCTACCCTGCCTCTCCTCAACCGCTACCCTGCCTCTCCTCAACCGCTGCCTCTCCTCAACCGTTACCCTGCCTCTCCTCAACCGCTACCCTGCCTCTCCTCAACCGCTACCCTGCCTCTCCTCAACCGCTACCCTGCCTCTCCTCAACCGCTACCCTGCCTCTCCTCAACCGCTACCCTGCCTCTCCTCAACCCCTACCCTGTCTCTCTTCAACCGCTACCCTGCCTCTCTTCAACCCCTACCCTGCCCCTCTTCAACCCCTACCCTACCCCCTCCTCCCCTTCCCTACCCCACCCCTCCTCTCCTACATTACCCAACCCCTCCTCCCCTACCCTGCCTTGCCCACCCCTGCCTTGCCCACCCCTGCCTTGCCCACCCCTGCCTTGCCCACCCCTGCCTTACCCAACCACTCCTCCCCTACCCTGCCTTACCTAACCCTTTCTCCGCTACCCTACCTTACCTAACCCCTCCTCCCCTACCCTACCTTACCCAACTCCTCATCCCCTACCCTACCTTGCCCAACCCCTCCTCCCCTACCCTGCCTTACCTAACCCCTCCTACCCTAACCTACCCCCTCCTACCCTAACCTACCCTCTCCTACCCTAACCTACCCTACCCTACCCTACCTTACCCCTCCTTTCCTCTCACTACCCCCTCCTCCCCAGCCGTGCCCCTCCCACTCCGGTTCGTCCCCGCATCTAGGATGGCCGGCGCCGGCATCCGGGCGAGTCGCTTCGTTGCAGATTTATGGTTCCGGTAATGGCGACCCGTCACGCGCCTGACTCCTCTCACTACCTCTCACTTCTCTCACTCCGTCACTTTTCTCTCACTCCCCCCCCCCCATCTTCTCACTCCGTCTTTTCTCCCACTTCTTCCGTCCTCACACTTTGTCCCTCTTCTCACTGCCTCTCACCTCTCTCACTGCCTCTCACTTCTCTCACTCCGTCCATCCTCTCACTCCGTCCATCCTCTCACTCCGTCCATCCTCTCACTCCGTCCCTCCGCTCACTGCCTCAGTCCTCTCATTGCCTCCCATTCTCTCACTCCGTTTATTTTTCTCTCGCTCCTTCCGTCCTCTCACTTCGTCCCTCCTCTCACTGCCTCTCACTTCTCTCACTGTCTCTCACTTCTCTCACTCCCTCCGTCCACTCACTCCCCAGTCCTTCATTACACTGCCTCAGTCCTCTCACTGCCTCTTCTCTCACTCCTTCGGTCCTTTGACTCTCTCGGTCCTTGCATTCCCTCTTTCCGTCCACTGACTTCCTCCATCATATCACTCGTTCAGTCTGTCCTCTCACTTCTCCCGCCCTCTCCCTCCTTCTCTCACTCACTCCCTCTCTCACTCCTCACTCCGTCCTGTCTCCATACCCTCACTTCCTGCTTCCACCTCGTTCCTTTTTTGCACCCTTCCTCTCCCACCCCCTTCCACTCTCACCCCCTTCCTCTCCCATCCCCTTCCTCTCCCATCCCCTCCCTCTCCCATCCCCTCCCTCTCCCATCCCCTTCCTTTCCCATCCCCTTCCTTTCCCATCCCCTTCCTCTCCCATCCCCTTCCTCTTCCATCCGTCCTCTTCCACTCATTTTCTTCCACCCATCCTCTCACCTGTCCTTTCCCACCCGTTCTCCTCTACCCATCCTATCCTACACCCTTCCTGTCCCATACCCTTCCTCTCCCACACCCTTCCTCTCCCACCCCTTCCTCTACCACCCCTTCCTCTCTCATCCCCTTCCCCTCTCATCCCCTTCCTCTCTGATCTCCCTTCCTCCCTCTACCACTCAAATTCCATCACGTCCACCAGGTGTTGTAAGGGCGTGGAAGAGAGGGACCTTAGCGAAGCATCTATGGTAGGCCATATTAAAGGTCTTAGTACTTAGGAAGTCCAAAAGAAGGACCTCGTCAAAGGTTATTGGAAAGATTATGGAATGGACTCTGAGAAGGTACTCGAAGGGTTTAGGGTAAAGACAAGAGGAGAAGGGCCTTTGGTAAGGCCCTGAAATCCCTGTAGAGGAACCAGTGGAAGTTTAAGATCCCATGGAAGGCCTCCTTTAACCTGGAAGGACTTGGGTAAGGCCCGAAGCCTCCCAAGGCCTTCCAGTTTCTTTAGTAGGGATTTACGATGGAGAAGCTCTTAGTGTCTGGAATTTTTTTTTTTTTTTTTTATATAGATTTTCCAGGAAGGTCATGGTCGCTGGAAGAGGCCATGGAAGGCCGTCTGAAAGGATCCCAACAACGCGTGGTTTTACTTTTACCCCTTCCGGGGAACCTCGATGGACAGTGGGACTACCCAGGTTGAGGCTTGGGTGGAAGCTTTCTAAGCTGAGAATGGATCACGTCGAAGATGATCAAGATTTCTGCCATCGTGGCGCATTGGCTTCGACCTCGCTTTTCATGATTTGGTCCCAGGTTTGATTCTAACGCTACTGGTTGCCGTTCTGGCAGTCCTAGCACACAGGGTAAAGATGACGCGCGCCTCCTCTGGTCGCAGATAAGCGCCTTCTGGGGGTAAATTCGAACTTTTTCAACTTAAGATCCCATAGTTTCCTGTAAACTTGCGCCTACCTGGCTTCACCTGTTGCTGAGCGTGACGTTAGGGGGGGAGGATATCCAGAATCGTATTTTACACAAAGGTTGGGGAGATAGAGAGGGAAGGGGGGAGAAAAGGGGAGGAGGAGGAAAGAAGCGAAAAATAAAGAGCTGGAGAGTGAAAAAAGAGCAAGTAACATTTACGTGTATTTGTCTCCTTTGGGTCTGAGATCGATGCCATTGGCCGTAGGGAGGTAAAGAGGGGAGGAGGGAGAAAGGAGGGGAGGACAGAATGTATAGGTTGAGGAAAAGGGTGAAGAAGCTACGCCAGGAGACGCGAAGCTGCACCCTATACGCTTGGAGTGCTGGGGCAGGTAATGGTCACTGCTGGGAATCTGAGAGTAGTGCGGAATTCGAACCCACAACTAAGCGAATGCGAGACCAGCACGCTTTCGATTACCATACCATCACACATTGAGGAAAAGGGGAGGTGGAGAAAAGGGCGAGGGAGGAGAGGTGAGGGTGGGGGAGAAGGAAAAGGAGTGATAAAGGAAGGTAGAGGAAGAAGGATAAAAGAGAAGGGATGAACGAGAATAGGAAGTGAAAAGGGACAGGGATGGTAAAGGTGAAGGGAGGGTGAGGGTGAGGTAAAGTGAGGGTAAGGGTGGGGTGAAGTGAGGGTGAGGTAAAGTGAGGGTAAGGGTGGGGTGAAGGGAGGGTAAGGATGGGATGAAGGGAGGGTAATGGTGGGATGAAGGGAGGGTCATGGTGGGATGAAGGGAGGGTAAGGGTGGGATGAAGGGAGGGTAAGGATGAGGGAAGGGCCGTGCCCAGACCCAACGTCCAGTCCCCATGTACGGACCCCTATGTCCAGAGCCCCAAGTCCATACTGCATGACCAGTCCTTTGTATGTGGCGTCGTGTCTTGCCTAGAATCAAGCCTTCGGCGGCGGCTGCGGTGGCACTGGTTTGGCATTGGAGGCTGACGTTGGGGGGCGATGGGCTGCTGCGGCGGGGTTTCGATTGGGCGCCCAGGAAGAGGAGATGGCGGTGGTGGAAAAGGAGGAGGAAGAGGAGGAGGAGGAGGATTCCTGCAAACACGCAATTGCTACGCGTGATAACTCGGGGAGGGAAACCCAATTGGACTAATTGAAACGGCGATAGCTCGCTGGCATATGGGAGGTTGCTCACTCCCGCTTGAGGCCGGTGGAGGGTCGTGGCGAGAGGGTGGGAGTGGTAGTGGCCGGGGTGGCAGAGGTGGTGGGGGTAGAGATGGTGGTGGTTGTGATGTAAGTGGTTGTGGTTGTGGTGGAGATAGAGGTTGTGGTGGAAGTGGAGCTGGTGGAAGAAGAGTCATTACTCACACACACACACACACCTACACCTACACCTACCTCCCTCCCTCACCTACCTCCCAGTAAGGGTGACTGTACCCCCCCCCCTTCCTGCTATCCTTTGTTCCTTTCCTTTGTAAACCAAAAGTTTCGCGTCCCCCTCGGAGGAACCTTTTACCGGTGAAGATTTAGAAAACCTAACTGGAGGAGTTGATAAGACTTGGAGAGGGACCACACTTCCTTTTGAAGTATCTTCTCGTCCTTCGCTTTGACCTCATCTCTGTCCTCCTCCTCGTCCTCTTACCCATCCTCCTCCTTGTCATCCTCGTCGTCGTCTTCCTCTTCGTCCTCCTGCTCGTCATTCTACTCCTCGTCCTTTTCTTTTTCCATCAAGAAAAGGAAAAAGTTTTTATTTTAGTTATGTATATTTCGTTGATATGATATTTGTTTTTATTTATCTTAGGGTGTTTTAGTACTCCCTTTTGAAAGAGTCGGCAAACATCTATCGAGGTGTCTCTTCATCTACTTCCGTTGAAGAAGTCCACTTCTCTACAGAGGAAACATATTCATGTTGGAGCTACAGCGACACGCGCGCTTGCCTTCGTCGCTTTGGTGTATTCCTTAGGTACATATTTCTAATAAATACCCGATTATTTCATGCATGAAGTGGACTGAGGCCAGAACTGTGCCTCAATCGATCGAGACCCCATGTGGGTCACAGTCCCTCCCCCCCGTAAATAAACTCGTCTGTTGACAGCCAGAATAAACACTGCAGAGTTGATTTTATGAAAAAGTTTCCGCCCGTTCAGATGGCTTCCATCGATCCGGTGTGCCCTTGGCCCCCACCGCCGTCAGGTGTGGCGCCCCGGGAGTGGTTAAGGGAACCTCCAGGATCCCCCCAGGGGAGCTCCCAAAGAGGATGGAAGTGACCTGAGATCCTTGTGGGCGGGGCGATGGGAAAGAAGGAAGAAGGGTGCTTTGTGTGTGTGTGTTGATCGAATCGACATGGTGTTGGGTCACGTGTTGGACTCGCGACCGACAGCCATTACCTCTTGGACGAGAGCGCGTGCGCGTGTTTGTGTGTGCGTGTGTGTGTGTGTATGTATGTATGTATGTATATATGCGCGCGTCCAAAAGCTCGTACTCGTAATGAAATTCCCGTGCAAGAACTGGCTCCCATATAATTGTATGTGTTGTAGGAACTTGTATACGTAGATTTAAAGAAGAGGGTGCGAGGAGGAAGGGGAAGGGGAAAGAGGAAGGGAAAGGGAGGGGAAAGAGGCGGGGGAGGATAGGGGAGAGGAAAGAAGAGGGGAGGGTAAGTGATATAGGGAGCAAAGTAGATGAAGCTGAAAGGCCAGAGGGGGGGGGGAGAGGCCAATGTGCGGAGCTAAATTTGCACAAGAATCGGCGCGCCGAGGGCATAAAGTAGGTAAACTACAAACAAACAAATATACAGACAGAGTAAAGCTTAACACTCCATAAAGGAAGGAGGGGAATGAGGTAGGCCTCAGCCGAGGTGAGGACGACCTGGGCCAGGGTGAGGGTGATGCGGAGGAGCTCGTTTGGAGGAATAAATATTTTTTATTTTATTGTATTTTTTTATCGTATTTATTTTAATTAGTTTTTTTATTTATGTATTTATTTATATTATTATTATTTATTTATTTATTTATTTTTTAGGACGATTTTTTGTTCAAGGGTGAGGTACTGGTAGTGGGAATAAAATAAGAGGGTGATAGGTCGAGGGGAGTGCTAGTGATGAGGGATAGCCTCAAATTGGGATTTTTATTTATTTATTCCCAAGGATGAGAGAGCCTGAAGGTACAAGGTTGGCATGGAGGATGACGTCTTTGAGGACGAGATTGCCCTTGGAGGGTGGGGTTGTATTAGAGGGGTGATTTTTTACTATTATTTTATTTCTATTCTATTTATAGAAGCTGCCCACGAGGAGGAAGTGGAGGTGATGGTGGTAGTCGTGGTGGTAATGTTATGCTTGTATCGCTGGGATGGTGTGGTTGTAATAGTGGTGGCTTTCGTGATTATGTTTGTTCTGGTAGTGATTGTTGTTATTGCTTACGATTATATTATTAATCCGGCAATAGACGGTCTGTATCAAGACTCCGCGCGGGCGCGCGCGCACACACACACACACACAGCTACACACACACACACACACACACACACACACACACACACACACACACACACACACACACACACACACACCTTCCCCCTCCCCCTTCTTCCGGATTTGTCGCCGTTTAATCCCCCGGAAGTCCCGGCTTGTGCGTTAAACATGGTCCGTCATATGATTGTCCGGATAGGGGCGATATTAGATTAAGATTGTCTTTGTATAACGGAATCCCGGTCATTTATCCGGACAGAAGGCGTTTTCCTCTTCTCTGGGATTCGGGATTCGGACATGGTGGGGGTGATGGGGAAGTGGGATTCAAAATCTGATGTAGGAGTGATGTGCTTGCAATACTTTCATCCCATTTCATTTGTTTATATTCGAACTCAAGACATTGTGAAACACCGACGAAACAAACCCTCCACTCGAACACGTGTATATATTAATTTACTTAATTACTTTATTAGTTTATTAATTCATTTTTATTCATATTCATTGTTACTTGTTTTTATATTTCATTGTTAATCATTTTATTTATATATTCATTTTTTTATATTAATTATGATTTATATATTTACTCGTTTATTCTTTCATCTATTCTCTCCCGCATATACAGAACTTGTACATTTATTTATTTATATATTCATTATTTATTATTCATTCATGTATTCGCTCCTGCATATACAGATTTTGTACGTTTATTAATTCATTTTATTCATTTATTCATTTATTCATTATCTCCCACATTTACAGAACTTGTACTTAGCTCATAACAGAAGTCAAGCGCGGGTAACGATTCTGGAGGAACTGCAAGGGCGGATAATTTCTTGCGCAAGTGGAAGTTCATTAATATGAACTCGACCCCCCATACAGTTATGGGGAAATACCGGGCGGAGCGCGCTAACCACTGGACCACCTTATCATTCCCCTTGGTGAAGGGGGGGAGGGAATAGGTGGGTTAGGGGGAGGATTAGAAGGGGGAGGGGAGGATTGGAGAAGGAAATCTGGGGTTATAGACAGAAACGGGGGTTTAAGCGGAGGTTGGGGAGGAGATGGGGGATTTAGAGGTGTGGGGGGTATGGGAAGGGGTGGGAGGCTGGGATGAGATTGCAAGGGAGCCGGATGTGGCACCCAGGTTGGGGCTGTGCGCTAGGCTTTAATAAGCTTTGTCGGCGAAATAAGGTTTACTCGACTCCGAGGCCAAAGGCTTTGAGTGCCACTCGAGATTCTTGGCGTGTAGAGACCTCGGGCCTTGAGGACGAGGGAGACGAGGAAGGAAGGAGAACACGTGAGAGATGGAGGAGAGGGGAGGGGGGAGAGAGGGGGAGGGAGATGAAAGGGATACGGAACAGAGGAGAGAAGAAACATTCATGAGGATGTGGAAAAGCATACATTCATGCAAACTGTGTGTGTGTGTGTGTGTGTGTGTGTGTGTGTGTGTGTGTGTGTTGGTGTGTATAGATATGTGTATATGATTATGTATGTGTGGGTATATGCTTCCCCCCACCCCTTTTTTCATCTTGTATTTTTGTCTGTTTATAGATATCTTCTTATTCCACTACCCCTATAGTAGTGAGGACATTAGTCGATAGTTCCAAGGTTGAAGGGTGGCCGGTACCATTTTCCTCGCCGCACTCAACCTACCCCAACTTGAAGAGAGTCTTGTAGAGAGAAATCATCTCGTGGCAAAATTGGGTTTAAGAAGAAAATAGGGAAGAACTGGTTTACCAACAGTGTGGTTAACGAATGGAATAGACTTAGTAACCCATATCGTGAGCGCTGAAACCTGTGATTGCAAGAGAAGGGTAGATAACTTTATGGATGGGGATGACAGGTGGTAAGAGACATGGAACTGCCTAGTGTAGGCCTTATAGTCTCTTGCAGTCTCCTCAATTCTTATGTTCTGTGCTAAGACGGACCGCGTCTTCCTGTAAACTGTATGTGCATGTACATTTGTACATATGCACAAATGTACTCTTACAATTGTACATATTGGATAAGAGTTGGTTGTGGTGACATTGTACATAAGTATTGGATAGAAGTGTGGGTTTTAACCCGAGTGTGTTGTGACAGATTATGGACCCATGCTAAAGTGAATCTATCGGTACATTAGATTATTTATTCACATTTGAGAATAGGGGTTTAGTTTCTTTGTCAGGTGACAAAGAATTGCCCCTTCCTCTCCTTACCCGCTAGATTAGGGTGATGAAAAAACACGTTTTCATAGTAGGAAACCCCCCACCCCACCCCCTTCTCCACAATTTGGGGGAAGTATCGTATACTCGCACATAGTCAAACGTACGTCACACACACACACACACACACACACACACACACACACACACACACACACACACACACACACACACACACACACACACACACACACACACACACACACACACACACACACACACACACACACACGTGCTTACTCGTATATTTACTACACATACGTTAAACCCCCCTTCCTTACACACACACTCATAGTTGTGCACAAACAAACGTATACACGTTTGTTTTCACGCCTATGTATTTGTTTAAAAACAAGAGCGTGGGAACGTGTGAGGGGAAAGGAAGCAACAAGGATGGGTAGAAGATGGGGAAGAGTGAGTGAGTGAATGGATAAATGGGTAGTGTGTGTGTGTGTGTGTGTGTGTGTGTGTGTGTGTGTGTGTGTGTGTGGTTGGTTGGTTCACCATGGTCTCCTCCCCCTTATCTTCTGTCCTCCTCTTCCCCCTTCTCTACATTCTCTCCTCTTTCACTTCCCCCTTCTCCCCTTCTCCCCTCCTCCCCTTCTCCCCTCCTCCCCTTCTCCCCTCCTCCCCTTCTCCCTTTCTCCCCTTCTCCCCTCCTCCCCTTCTCCCCTTCTCCCCTCCTCCCCCTCTCTCCTCCTCCCCTTCTCCCCTTCTCCCCCTCCTCCCCTTCTCCCCCTTCTCCCCTCCTCCCTTCCTCCCCTTCTCCCCCTTCCCACTTCTGCCCTTTTTCCCCTTCGCTGCTCCTTCCCCTTCTCCCCTTTCACTCCCCCTTCTCTCCTTCTGCATCGCTTTTATCCTCTTTTCCTTTTCTTCTCATCCCCTTCTTTCCCCTCCTCTTTTCCTTCCCTTCTCCACCTTCTCCCTTCTCTCCTCCTTCCCCTTCTCCCTCTTCTCTACCCCTTCTACCCTTCTCTTCCCCTTTCCTACCCCTTTCCTACCTTTCCCTTCACCTCCTCCCCTTCTCTACCCCTTCTCTCCTCTTTTCTTTCCTCATTCTCCACTTCTCTCCCCTACTCTCGCCTTCTCTCCCCTTCTTTCCCCTTTATTTACTTCCTACCCTCTTCTCCCCTTCTCTTCTCTTCCCCTTCTCTTTCCTCTCTCCTTCTGTCATCCTTCTCTCTCCTTCTCTCTTCTTCTCTCGCTTCCCCCTTTGTTACACCTTCCCTTTCCTTTATCATTCCGTTCCCTTTCCCCTTCCCGTCACACTCTCTCCATCCCTCCTTCCCCATCGCTAAACCCAGCTATTTGCTTCCCCAACTCCCTTTCCTCTCCTAGTTCCCATTCCTCTTCAGTCTCTCTCTTATCACCCCCTTCTTCCCTCTCTTTCCAATTCGCATCCTTGTCTTGGCTTTGGTCCCCATCTTCTTCCCCTTCCCTCCACCAACCTTTAGTCATCCCCACCCCTTCTCTCCCCTCCTCTCCCCTCCCCTCCTCTCCCCTCCCTCCCCTCCTCTCCCCTCCCCTCCCCTCTCCTTCACCCTCCGAAGTACCGACATACACGCACAGTAAACAACCAGACCTTGTACAGGTACACGTAAGAAAGATTCAAATTCCTTTGTCTGTCCAGCCTTTGACCCTCCCTCCTCCCCTCCTCCTCCCTCCTCCCTCCTCCTGTCTTCCTCCCTCCTCCTGTCTTCCTCCCTCCTCCTGTCTTCCTCCCTCCTCCTCCTTTCCTCCTCCTCCTTCCTTCCTCCTTTCTTCCTCCTTTCCTCCTCCTCCTTCCTTCCTCCCTCCTCCTCCTCCTTCCTCCCTCCCTCCTCCTCCTCCTTCCTCCCTCCTCCTCCTTCCTCCCTCCTCCTCCTTCCTCCCTCCTCCTCCTCCCCTCCTTCCCTCTTCCTTCCCTCCTCCTTCCCTCCTCCTTCCCTCCTCCTCCTCTTCTTTCTCGTCCTCCTCTTCCTCTTTCTCCCCTCCCTTCCTTTCTGCTTTCCTCCACTTCTTCCTCCTTCCCTCCGGCCTCCTTCCTCCCCTGCCTATCTTCCTACCCATCGTCCGCCTCCTCCTCCTCCTCCTCTTCCTCTTTCTCCTCTTCCTCCTCCCTTCTTACTTTCCTCCTTCACTTCTTCCCCCTTCCTCCCTCCCCCCCGTCCCTCTCCCCACCCTTCCTCCTTGTCATCCTCCCCCTCCCCTCCTGTCCCTCCTTACTCCCATCCCTCCCTCGTTCAAAGCTTTGTAAACCATCAGAGTTACGCCAAGGAAATATTTGAAGTCGATAAACACGCAAAGCGACTCCGAGGACAAGACTTTTGTTTGCGCATGCGTAAAGAAGAGGATATGGGGGGTTAGGGGGACCTCGTGGGGGGGTTATAGGGCGGGGGGAGCTGTGGGGGGCAATAAACCGGTACTCACCGACGTAGTAAAGTGGCTTTCAATGACTAATAAACTAAGATGAAATAACACCTTACGCAGCCATTACTTTTGGTGCGGTGGGGAGATTGGTTCCGGCCTCCCATTTTCCAAACATCGTGGAGTACTGTGCACACAATTTTAGAGATGGGAAGGATATCTCCTCCCCTCCCCCCCACCATGCAAAGGGGAAAATGCAGTAGAAAATTGTGGTGTGTGTGTGTGTGTGTAGTGTGTGTGAGCGTGCATGTATGAGTGTGTGTGTGTGAGAGAGAGATAGAGATAAAGAGAGAGATAAAGAAAAAAGAATTGGTGGGTGGGAAAGAAAGTGAGAGACTGACTGTCTGACTTGAGTAACTATAGACCATGTTTTGGGTACTTGGATTTGTGACGTCAGCGCCATAGCCAAGCCACGGAGAGTTGAGCGATGTGATGCCCACTGGAATGACGTCACTGTAATAATTGGAAACTTGTACGCTGGAGAGGGCCACTGAGGTCCACTAGTGACAGTTATTGAATATTTAGCGATTTTATTCAGTACTGAGGTTGTAGTGACGTAATCGGAAGTGTGCCGATATCACATGCGCTTATTTGTGGGTTCGAATCCCGTAATTCTCTCCGATTCCCAGCAGTGATTGTTACCTGACCCCAACAGTCCAAGCGCATACTCAGTCCAAGCAGCTACTCAGCGCCCCCTGGCGTAGTAGGCTCCTTACCTTCACATTCCTCAGGAGGCCAATGAACAGTAATGCATAAGATACGTGACGAAAGGCGGGTTAAGAATCATAATTTAAGTGAATGACGGCATGGTCAAGTCATCTTCGGGGGATGGGTTGTAAACTACCATAATAGCTAATACTTGATGAAAGTTACTACTCAAGGCCTTACCCCCTTGAAAACTCGTACTTGAATCGTTCAAAGAATGGTAGCTGGTACTTGAAGTATACACGCAGTTTTACCTAGTACATACTCGACTTCCTCGAGAAGTTTACTAATACTCGAAGCGTAAAGTTTTATCTCGTGTATATACTCGAACATTTACCTAATACTTGAGGCGTGCAAATGACTCTACCTACCTCGCACTCGACCTGATATATCAATATGTGGGCCTTGATGTAATCCTTGGGTGTTCTGTGAACATAATCTCGTGATCGTGGCTATTACTCGACCAATTCATTCGAGTGGCACTTGAAGTGTTCTGTTGATAGCGGCCATTTCGATAGCCCGGGTTCACGTAATCACTAAATCCATTGCGTGGTGGTAGCCAATGGTTGAAACATTAAGCGAAGCCATGAAGATTTCCCGGGGCAGAATAAAATCGTTTGTAAAATGAAAGCCATTATGTATTGGTTCATCCTCCGATGATTATGATGAGGAGGACTTTCGTTCCTCCTCTTTTCTCCTCTCTTCTCTCCTCTCCTCTCTTCTCCTCTTGGCTCCTCTTTTCTCTTCTCACCTCTCCTCTCCGCTTACCTCTCCTCTCACCTCTCCTCTCCTTGTATCCTCTTCTTGTCTCCTCTCCTCTCGTTTCCTCTCCTCTCGTCTCCTCTCCTCTTCTCATCTCTTTTCTCATCTCTCTTCTCCCCGTTTCTCTTCTCTCCTCGTCTCTTGTCTCCTCTTTTCCCTCTTCTCCTCTTTTCTCTCTTCTCCTCTTCTCTTCTCTCTTCTCCTCTTCTCTCATCTCCTATATTCTCCTTTTCTCCTTTCCCCCTCTCTTTCTTCTCCACTCCCATCTTTTCCATTTCTCTACCCCCACCCTCTCCCCTCCCCATCCTTTCCATCCGCATCCACTTCTTTCTACTCCCCTCCACTCCCAAGTTGGGTAACATATTCCATAGACCACCGCTCGACTGCACAAGTCCACCGTCCGTCTCGAGAAGGACAAAGAGGAGCTCCTTCTCCAGGTTCTCAATGCTCAAAGGTCATCCTCGAGATGTCTTTACGATCGACCCGAACTCAGGGGAGCCCGTACTTGTTCTTCTATCGTTCTTTCGTTTCCCTCGCTCCTTCTCCCTCGCTCCTCTTCCCTTGTCCATTCTCCCTCGCCTCTCCTTCCTCGCCCCCTCTTCCCTCACTTATTCCTCGCCTCTCCTCCCTCTCCCTTCCTCCCTCTCCCTTCCTCCCTCTCCCTTCCTCCCTCTCCCTTCCTCCCTCTCCCTTCCTCCCTCTCCCTTCGCTCTCGCCCCTCCTCTCTCATCCTCCTCCCTCATCCTCCTCCCTCATCCTCCTCCCTTGGCCTTTTCCCTCGTTCTCTCTCGTTACAGTAAGTGAGCTCCTCAGTAAGCATAGGAATGCTGCCCGATGCTTTCAGGTTATGTAGTTGGTGCCGCAGGTCGCGGCATCAACTTTACCTTAGGTTCCGCCTTGGCGGCGGCGGCGGCGCGACTCAAGACTCTTTGGCATCTTTAGCGCCTCAAGCCTCAAGAGGCGGTGAAGAGCTTTAATACCCCGACGTGTGTGTGTATGTGTGTGCGTGCGTGTGTGTGTGTGTGTGTGTGTGTGTGTGTGTGTGTGTGTGTGTGTGTGTGTGTGTGTTTCCGCCAGGGATCTACGAACTGTGAAGATCTCAGCCTTGGGGTAGTAGGTGTCGATCATAAGACCAGCACGTGATCCATTATGGCACTGTTCACATGTGAACACACACACACACACACACACACACACACACACACACACACACACACACACACACACACACACGTAACGCGCGTATTTGGAATTCCGACCTCCGTTTTCTGTTGTTTCAAGTCAGACGTGTCCCGTGACCCTGGTGCCAACCCTTGGTGGCACTGCATTGGCGCCAGGGGAAGAGTGCCACGTGGTGGATGCCTCCGTCGCTTTCGATCGAGTATTTCTGAGCTGCTTGGCACGATACCCGAACCCGTCATCGTACCCGATGCCCAACTCTCATCGTACCGAGCGACTCGTGTAGTTTAATTGTATCTGTCGCCAGGCGATTTTATTTGCTTCTCAGGTATTTTATTTTGTTACGAGCCTCGGGCTGTACCCGTCTTGGCTTCTCCGGGGTCTTCGGCTTCGCCTTTAGCGGCCTTCGGCGGTTACCTTCTCATCGTTCAATAACTTAACATTCCGTACAACAAAATAACACATCTTTCCCTCATTATGTATCACAGTAAACAATTCGTGACATCATGTCGCCTTTTTGTTTTGATTGGCTGGTCTTCAGTCATGACGTCATGTTGCCTCCTCTGGTTGGTTGGTCTTCAGTTGTGACGTTATGTAACATTTTCACATTTCGCTTATTTCTACAAACAATTCTTTTTGTGTACTCTTATTATTATTATTATTATTATTATTATTATTATTGTTTTAGCCATTTCGAAAATGAAGTTCCCTCTATTGAATAAATTCACCTGAAGACAGCGAGAACACACGTACAAGTCAAGAGCAGTGAACATGTAACACGTCTCATTTGCAGCGACAGAATCTATACAAGGCGCCGGTTTAATGGGGGTGGTAAAGACAAGGGGCGGGGGGGAAAAGGGGGAGTTGAGGCATTATGGTCGGACACCCGACCGTGTTTTCATTAATCATGGCATGCCAAAATAATTTCTGCGTAATTTCTTGAATGCATTTAATTTCAGCTAAACCTGAAATTATTTTTCGGTGCAACATTAGAATTCCCCCACCTTGCTCCTCTTCCCCCCCCCTCTCTCTCTCTCTCTCTCTCTCTCTCTCTCTCTCTCTCTCTCTCTCTCTCTCTCTCTCTCTCTCTCTCTCTCTCTCGTCCCCCCAGTCCTGACTCTCTTCTTCCCCTCCATCTCATGCCCTCCTTCTCTCGCCTCCCTTTCTCTCCTCCCTCTCCTCTCTCCTCCCTCTCCTCTCTCTCCTCTCTCCTGTCCTCCCTGTCTCTTCTCTCCTGCCCTCCCTGTCTCCTCTCTCCTGTCCTCCCTGTCTCCTCTCTCCTGTCCTCTGTCTCCTCTCTCCTGGCCTCCCTCTGTCACTTCTCCCTTGGCCTCCCTCTCCCCCTCCCCTGCCCTCCTCCTCTCTCCCCTTCCCAGCCCTCCCTCCCCCCACTCTCTCTCTCTCTCTCTCTCTCTCTCTCTCTCTCTCTCTCTCTCTCTCTCTCTCTCTCTCTCTCTCTCTCTCTCTCTCTCTCTCTCTCTCTCTCTCTCTCTCTCTCTCTCTCTCGTATCTCCCCTGCCTTCCCCTCCCAATCCCACACTCCCTCCTCCTTTTTCACTCTTTTCCCCTCTCCTTACTTTATTTACCGAGGAGGCAGCCAAAGGTGTCGGTGAGGTGTGGGGGTGTCTTGTCCTAACACCTTCAATACGGAAACGTACTTTCGTGGCTCTTGTCTCACCAGCAGCTCGGACAGCTGAGCTGCGGTAGAGGACGACCATCACCCTGAAGGGTGATGCGACCGGTCGAGACCCACTGATGGCCACCGATTGTCAGATCTACTCCATGGAATCATCTGTTCATAACCAGAATACAATATGTAAAGTACGTCACCGGGTTGAAGGGGTTAATGAACTAATTTCAACTTTGGAGGTTATGTGTAAAACTGCTCCAGTAGCTTGCGATAACTCAGCTGCTGCAGATGCCGCCACTGCTGTTAAGGCTATATTAAAGACTGCGTCTACTGATAGGTTAGAAGCTGCGGATAGGTCAGGTGCAGCTGTAGATATGTCAAGAGCAGATGTAGATGTGTCAAGAGCAGCTACGGATAGGTCAGGGGCAGTTTTAGTCAGGTCAGGTGCAGCTGCGGACAGGTCAGAAGCAGGTACAAACATGTCAGGAGCAGGTACAGACAGGTTAGGAACAGGTACAGACAGGTCAGGAATAAGGTACAGACATGGAGTGTAACTGCAGTACATATAATGCAGTTGAAACTACATGTAGAACAAGTGAAATTAAATAATTAAACTGAAACTATGCATCTTGAGTTTAACTATATAATTCTTCTGAAACTACAGCTCAGCTGAAGATAATAACCACTAATTGCTGAATTACAACCACTGGAAGCTGAGCTGTAGTTACGGGAACTACTAACTACTCGGCTTTTGTAGAAAATGTGAAGGAATACTGAGGGAGACGCTGAGTGTTCAGCTTGAACATTTGGTGATGCGTTTGATAACGATGTAGCTGTCGCAGCTGTCAGTCAAAATGCGCTCCTTCGTTCGAGTTGTCCCAAGGATCTGTGTGTACACGCATGTGCGTTATGTGCACATGTGCGCACAGGCAGAAGTTCGCTTGGTCATGTCGTTGAAGATGTACATAGGGACATACATACATACATACATACACACACGCGCGCACATACACACTTAGGGACGTAAAGGCACACGCATGCGTGCACGCCCGCGCGCGTACACACACACACACACACACACACACACACACACACACACACACACACACACACACACACACACACACACACACACACACACACACAAACACACACGCCCCCACACACATAAACACGCCCCCCACACACACAAACACGCCCACACACACATGAACAAACTCAAAATAAACAAATAGTTGGGGGATAAAAACTAAACGTAGTATGTTTTTACACACCAGCACACACGAAGCCTAGAATACAAATAAACTTGACCATACCCGCTCCCATAAATCTACAGTAGATACTTTTAACACTAATTTCCAGATGTGTCAACAAACCAGCTTCGAGGATAAATATTTTCTTCCTTAACCGAAGAAAGCTAGTGTGGTGGACCACTGGGTCTTGGGTTCGATCCTTAGCCTCGAACAGGACTCTCGTTAAGGGGTTATCACACTGGGCTATTTTTCCTCCCACATCCTACCTCCAACTTCGATTTGAATAACAAGAGTATGACTTCGCTTATAGATATCCAGACTTCTCTAAGAACATCTCAATAGTATGTCTTACATTCGTATAGGTTTACAATCTTAGTTTATCATTCAGCTTTGCTATATATATATGACGTAAAGATAATTTGATATTTGGAGATTTGATAAACAAAATATTGTCACCGAAGTCGTTTTGACTCGGACGAATTCTCAACTGTTGGCGCTGGTGAAGTCCGTGGAAGCCCAGTGATATAACTCCTTTACCCGGGTCCTTTGCCCGAAGTAGTCTTGTGAGTTAAGAATAAAAATGTAGTAATATGAAAGTAATATGGTAATAAGGGTAATAGATAAGAGCCTGCGTGGAGCATTGGGTAACGTCCCTGCCTCGGAACGCGGAAAGTCCTGGTTCGATCATCGGTAAGTGCAAAGCACTCTCATGACATGCTATCCCCTCTACACAAAGGCGGACATCTGAGGTGCGGTAGGTCAGTGTCGCATATATGTGCTAGATCCTAGTCAGTACGGTCGAGCTGATTACATTGAACTGAGACTTTATTTACAACTACAGCTGTTCCGACATACCAAAAACTTCACATGCAGGACTTCTCACCATACATACACACAACCTTACCAAGCCGGATGAAGCCACCGTGGTGAAGTACAGAGGTTGTATCGTCCCTCGGGAGGATAGGCTGGTCATGCAGTGGACCATGAAGGCTGAACTGCACTATAAGGTGAAAAGGGTGATAGTAGTAATCATAGATTGGTAACGGTAAGCTTGAGAGAATCGTTGTCCAGGTCGTAGTTTGGGTTGCTTGGCAGTGTCATGTGGTTGAAAGTAAATAAACAAGACAGTGCGATTCCATTAAACCGAATTATTAGAAACCTCGACAGAGCTACTTTGACCTTGATTTGGGCCGTCTGCCCATGCC
>NC_134818.1:30990493-31037993 GCF_046742065.1 Oratosquilla oratoria
CCTCCTTTCACCTCCATTCTCCTTCATTCTGCCCGTCCTCCTATTTCCCTTCCTTCCTCCTCCCTCACTGCCTCCCTTCCCTCCTTCCTTCTCCCTCACTGCCTCCCTTCCCTCCTTCCTTCTCCCTCACTGCCTCCCTTCCCTCCTTCCTTCTCCCTCACTGCCTCCCTTCCCTCCTTCCTTCTCCCTCACTGCCGCCCTTCCCTCCTTCCTTCTCCCTCTCTGCCTCCCTTCCCTCCTTCCTTCTCCCTCACTGCCTCCCTTCCCTCTTACTTACTCCCTATTCCCATGTTCCCTATTTTGCACATTTCTTCCCTTACTACTCCCCATTCTCCCGTTCTTTCTCTCCATCTCCATCTCCATTCTTCCCCTCTCAGTTCTAACCCTCCTACTGCACAATGCCCTTGCACCCTCACTCTCTCTCCCCTCTTCCTTCCTCCCCTTCCTTTCCCCTCCCCGCCCATCCTCCTCCTCCTACCAACGCTACGTCCGTTTTGCTGTGTGTGCAACTTGTAAATTAAAAAACACGAGTTTCCTGGTGGTTGCGGGCAATGGAGGGGAGGGGGGGAGAGGGGAGATGGGGGCTGGGGGCGACGTTCTGGATGGAACCAGAGAAGGAGGAGGAAGGGTGAGGATGGAGGAGGAATGGGGAGCTGGAAGGAGGAGGGAATAGTGGGATGGGAGGAGCATCTTGGTTGAGCCAAAAATAGGGAGAAGTCTGAAGGATGGGGGGAAGGGTTGGTGGATGGGGAGATGAGGCAAGGAAGATGAATAAAGGGAAGCGGGGTGATGAGGCTGGAGTTGGGGGTTGTGGGGAGAAGGTTTGGGGCGATGGTGGGGGGGGAATAGGCAAAAAATTCGGAGATGAGATGGAAGATTGGGGGATATTTATATTGGTGGGATATATGATAGTGGGGGAGAGCGGGTGATGAGGGAGAGGGGAGTGGAGAAGATGAGAGGTGTGTGGTGTTGGGGAAAGGCGGGTGGTGTTGGAGGAGGGTGAGAAGACAATGGGGAAGGAAATTTTGTCGACCCGAAGCTTCGCGTCCGTGCGTGTGCATGCGTGCGTGCGTGCGTTCGGCACAGCCCATTAAGTCTGAGTGATGGCGCACAATCAGTCGAGGCCAAATAGCAATCTAACTCATAAATGGCACTGCTTCCGGTGCCAGCACCGCCCAGATCACCCCGGATGATATTGGCCAACCGGATAGATGATGGGGCAACAGGCGGCGATGCCCCGTAGGCACGCCTGCACGCCCATGCCCAGGCACATGTGGGCGGAATTGCCAAGAACCACCCACCGACCACGGATGGGGATTGGGTGATAGTATGTTTAGTCCACGTAGGGCTAATTGTTCTGGAATTTATTACAGCGTTCCGCCGTCGCCGCCGCTGCTGCTAACGCTCAGTGTTCCTCGTCCTATTCTTCTTCTCCGACCTCTTCCTCCTCTTCTTCCTCCTTTTCACCGTCTTCTTTCTCTTCACCGTCTTCTTCCTCTTCACCGTCTTCTTCTTCCTCTTTATCGTCCTCTTCCTCTTCACCATATTCTTCCTCTTCACCGTCTTCTTCCTCTTCACCGTCTTCTTCCTCTCCATCGTCTTCTTCCTCTTCACCGTATTCTTCTTCCTCTTCATCGTCTTCCTCATCCTCGTCCTCTTCTTCCTCGTCCTCTTCCTCATCCCCGTACTCTTCCTCTTCACCGTCCTCCGTCCTTTTCCTCTTCCTCCTCTCCATCCTCTTCCTCTTCCCCGTCTTGTTCTTCTTTCTTGTCTTCTTCCTCTTCCCCGTCCTCCTCTCTTCCCAGTCGTCTACTTCCCCGTGTTCTCTTCCCCCATCTTCTTCCTCGTCTTATTCCTCATCCACATCTTCCACACCTCCTACCCTATTTTCCACATCTTCTCCATCTTCCCCATCTTCTTCGCCATCATAACCGCCCACCAGAATCCGTAGATGAAGGTGGTCATAAGTAATTTATGTTTCCATTACGCATTCCCTCAGGTGAGCGTCAGGTAAGAAGGAGGGTAATTAAGGGTAATTAGGGATTTGCTCCGCACAGGTAAGGAAACGGAAGTGGGAATATATTTGGAGTTTTGTCCGGGGATGTTTTGTCCGGATACCACTCAGAGAGGGTACTCCCTACCCACTCCCCCAGGCGTCACCTTTGCCTTGTGTACTCGGCCAATGATTATGGCCGTCTTCGGTGGCTGTTGGGAATCGATCTTGGGTCCGCGTGGTTAAGTGAGTTAAGATCCGGAGTGTAAGCCTGGAGGCGCTGACCTGCTGCCAGAGCCACCACAGGGGCGAGTGGTCATCTGCGATTGCCGATGGGGATCGAACTTGGGTCCAGATAGTTTGGAGGTGAGCGCGAAGCCCAATGGACCATAAGAACAGAATTCACAAGGCGACACTATCCAAGCATGTGAAGCTAAGACAAATCGAACTGTAGCGAAGCGCAAACTGGTGTTCCGAGTATAATTATACGTATGAATATAATACATAGATATGCTAATAAGAACACGGGTACTTTTTGCACTAGATGTAATATACGAAAGCGCTCTGCTTCGTTAGTTTTTTCCAAATGGTCTACTTTGCATATATATACAGTATATATATATATATATATATATATATATATATATATATATATATATGTGTGTGTGTGTGTGCGCGCGCGCGCGTGTATGTACGTGAATATAAATTCTTTGGGTAAGCTTCTTTGGGCTGGTTCGACAAAGATTAGGCTATGTGGCCCCTTCAGTCAGAGGAAAAAATGTATATAAAAAAGAAAAGAAAACACACACGCACGCACGCGCACTTGCGCACAGACACCAGCAAAGTGTTTAAGACTATAAGTTGTCACTAACAACCCCCTCCCCTTCCCCCGAATTTCGTTGTCCGCATTTAATTGCTTGCTGCCAGAAATTGAATGACGTCATATGTTTTGGGAGATTTGTGTCCTCAGGATCATCAGGAGAGGCGGGGCTTAAGTGCAAACCGGAATGTCGCATTGTGTAGTGCAATACATTTTGGTGGACAGTGCCACTGTTTGTGTGGTGGACAGTGCCACGGTTTGTGTGGTGGACAGTGTCACAGTTTGTGTGGTGGACAGTGCCACGATTTGTGTGGTGGACAGTGCCACGATTTGTGTGGTGGACGGTGCCACGATTTGTATGGTGGACAGTGCCACAGTTTGTGTGGTGGACAGTGCCACAGTTTGTGTGGT
Source organism: Oratosquilla oratoria (assembly GCF_046742065.1). Classification (NCBI taxonomy): domain Eukaryota; kingdom Metazoa; phylum Arthropoda; class Malacostraca; order Stomatopoda; family Squillidae; genus Oratosquilla; species Oratosquilla oratoria. The sequence goes on from NC_134818.1 coordinate 30,993,718, forward strand.
GGACAGTGCCACTGTTTGTATGGTGGACAGTGCCACTGTTTGTGTGGTGGACAGTGTCACAATTTGCGTGGTGGACAGTGCCACGATTTGTGTGGTGGACGGAGCCACGATTTGTGTGGTGGACAGTGCCACGATTTGTGTGGTGGACGGAGCCACGATTTGTGTGGTGGACAGTGCGTTTGTGTGGTGGACAGTGACACAGTGTTTGGTGAACAGTGACACAGTGTTTGGTGAACAGTGCCACGGTGTGTGGAGGACAGTGCCACGGTTTGTGTAGTGGACAGTGCCGCAGGTAAAGATGTCCGAACCTAAACCATGATCTGTCAGAGGAGAATAGGTGATACATTTTGATACGCAATAATCTCATATAATGATGTTTCAGCAAAACTGTATTGGTGCGACGGCGAAAATATTATTTGCATAAATTATGTCCGGAATATGCGTTCGTCACAGATACGTGTGTGTGCGTGTGCGCGTGTGCATGTGTATGTGTGTGTACAGTATGTATATATATATATATATATATATATAATATATAATGTATATAACATTTAGGTTACATGAGCCAAGGTACTCGAAATCTTAATATTACATTTCCTTTCGCAGGTAAGGAGAAAACTCGGGCCCTGAGGCAAATCAGCGGAGTCTGCATGTGGTGGTGAGTAGTATATTTCTTGTATTTCAGCAAAAAACACACACACACACACACACACACACACACACACACACACACACACACACACACACACACACACACGTGATGAGACAATAGAAAAATAAGGGAACGAGGGCCGACCTTTCTGAGAGAGAGAGTGAGAGTGAGAGTGAAGTGAATACCCTCCCTTCTAGCCGAGGCCGGGTTCTTCAACTCCGGCAATGCACTTGACCCTGGAGTCTTAAACACTTGTCATGTGCAACTCTCTCCACCACAAGTCACTCTAGACCTCGTACAACTGTTCAGGTCTTGGTTTTTCCATGTGTTATGTGATGCAGGCATGTATGCTTTATGTGTATTTTTATATGTGTATTTCTATATGTTATGTAATGCAGGCATGTATGCTTTATGTGTATATTTAACTAGATTTTTTCCAAGCCTGGGGATGGAGGTCATCAACCTAAACATGTGGGTGACTCAAATTGCATATTTCCAGAGAGAGAGAGAGAGAGAGAGAGAGAGAGAGAGAGAGAGAGAGAATGAGAATGTGTTGTGTTCTGAGACTATCTTCGCCTTGAACTTGAACATTAAGTTTTGTTTGTGTAAATACGTTTGACCTTCTCCGTGTTGAACCATTCATGGCGGGAGAACTGTGAATGCGAATCGCCATGGTCTTGGATCATGTGTTGGACTCGTGATCGACAGTAATTACTCTCCCGGATGAGAGCTCAGAGCTCATATTTGTCCGATCTGTGGGTAATGCTGTGACCTTGCGCACACACACACACACACACACACACACACACACACACACACACACACACACACACACACACACACACACACACGGGACATACGAGCATAGCTCCCCTTCCCATAAGATACAACTAGGGAAACACACACACACACACACACACACACACACACACACACACACTCAACTTGCCCGCGGGAGTTGGAGTGCCGGCTTGCAGTGCAGCGATGCTGAAGTTATTTCAGCCCTGGGTGAGAATCGAACTCAGACCATTGGATTAGTGGTTGGAAACTGTACCACCACGCTGTTGAACCAGCGTGTGTGTGTGTGTGTGTGTGTGTGTGTGTGTGTGTGTGTGTGTGTGTGTTTCACTCCGGCCATGGATCACGTGCAGGACTCGTGATCAACAGCTATTCCCGCTGGATGAGACCTAAGTTCGTTTAGTACGATTTATGAATGATATGACTATACACATCTCACACCCAGTCCTCTGTCCAAGGGGGACAGTAGCGGCTTGAAATATCTTGTGTCAGTAGGGTAACAGCACGTGACACTAACTACTGCACCAGCAAGCTGTGTGTGTACGCGCACGTGCGCACACACACAAACACACACACACACACACACACACACACACACACACACACACACCTCGTGGCGCTGTGGTTAGAGTTTTCGCCTGCCACTACGGCGGTCTGGGTTCAACTCCCGCCCAGGGTTGAAATAATTTCAGTATCGCTTCGCTGCGGGGTGTTACTCCAACTCTCGTGGGCGGGGAGTTGGGTGTGTGTGTGTGCGTGTGAAGTCACAGTATTACCCATAGATCGGTCATACGAGCTCTAAGCTCTCATCCATGAGGTTAATAACTGTTGATCACGAGTCCAACACGTGATCCAAGACCATGGTGAATCACAGACGCACACACACATGCATTAACACCCTCGTTCATCCATGTTTGTACAATGCGCCTTGCTGATATTTTGACAACATTTATGCTCTCAGACGTGTGGTACATAATTATACCTACCAATGTTGGTTTATTCGAATCTTGATTACAATGAGATGTAACTTTGAATTACTACGCCCACGTAATATATACACACACACACACACGCGCGCGCGCGCGCACACACACACACACACACACACACACACACACACATATATATATATATATATATATATATATATATATATATATATATATATATATATATAATATGAGTATTTCTTTCTCGATGTGTGTGTTGTGTGACTTCTATTTTCACGATTCCACTTCGGGATAGCAAGTTCCCAAAGCCTTTGGGAGTAGTTCTGAAGGCCGGACAGAAAGAAATATTTTGGCCGTGTTTCAGTATTCTGCTCCGAATGGCGGTTGTCAGATTTCAGAACCGATGCTGTTTGACGGTTTCATGCGTTCCGCATTTAATCGTACAACGGAAACTATTATTTACTAAATTTATCGTACAACGGAAACTATTATTTACTAAATTTATCGTACAACGGAAACTATTATTTACTAATTTTTTTTTTATTTCCTATTGCTACTACAACTAGTCTTTTTTTTTTACGACCTCCATCCTCGTGGAACTGTAGTGAAAGCGGTCAGGACCTGCCTTCCACAGAGTTCATTGGCACCTCACTTGTCAATAACTACTAAGTATTGCTACTACTACTACTATTATTGTGACTCGTTGCTATTATTGTAATTATCATTATTATTATTATACTTATTGTTATTATTATTGATAAATATAAAGAACAAGTTGTGATTCCCATAATGATACGTTATTGATCTTTGTTGGTCACCTGCGTTATTAATAACCAACACCCCACCCCACTCCACCCCTTCCCTCTCCTCTTGGCCTCGATCAAGGCCGAAGTTAAGCCTCACCTTCTTACTTTTTCAATCTTTGTTTTCCCGTTTCTGTAGAGTTTCGTAGTTGGATTTTTTAAATCTTGTTTCAAATGTTCCCTGAGATTTGTTGATCTGGTAGTTACAATTCTTCAGTAAGATTGTACATTAATTATTTTTATCGTTATTTCATAATTTACCAAAATACAAGGAAGCTCACTGGCCAAGCGGGTTAGGGTGTCGTTACTGGCGGCGAAGGTCGAGAGGATGGCGGTTCGAACCCTGGCACCGGCGAAGTTGAATCAAGGGCATGGTTCATTGAATTCCACGCTACTTAGTTCTCAGTAATGGGCACCGTCCTAGCCTAGGAGGGGGTTGGGGTTTGAGACGATAAACCATATCATTATATTGTCCATGTATTTCTTTATTCATTAGCTTATGGTGTGCTTACGTGCATATATGCGTGTATTCATGTGTTGTGTATTGTGCTTTCAAATGCTTGTTTTTGCTTGTGTAATACACCAGGTCCTGCATGTATCGCCTTACGGGCTCTTGCAGTACTTCCCCACGGAATAATGACGCAACACGGGAATCCTCACCGGCCCTAACCCCCACCACCAGCGTGGTTCTGGCTCTAATTGGCGTGGAAACCCAGTGCAACGAGGCCTAGTTCCTTGTGCAGTAGAGGTCACCCCTTTGACGCTCCGTGGTATCAGGTGACCTTTTGAACGCTCTAGCTACGTACGAAGAAAATTTTCCACCCTTGTTAGGGGATGGCCATGTCAATTACGTGATGAAGCTCTAACAAGAGAAACGTCGTACGGCCCTCTTCACACTATCGGTTTCAATCGAACCGCAGCGATTCAATTAAAATGCAAGTCAATGGAGGCGTTCACACATAACATCGCAGTTTTTCCTTGATTATCAGTACCACTGCTGTTTCTCATAAGTCCACCGGTGAAGCGTTGCCTCCCTACAGACATGCGGCGTAGGTCATACGCTGTGAAGCGAGGCACAGTTGTCTCGGTAGATTTTTAGCAAAGGAGTGGATTGTCCTTTGGATACAAATCGCCCGTCCTTGGCCGGAATAAACCACCACCACCATTACCAATAATACCACCACCACCAGCCAGATACTCTTCATGTCTTACACCACATGTAGCTTGATACAGCTTGCGGTTTTTTATTTTCTTTTTTAAGTTGTCATCTCCATGACCCCTCCCCGGGTTAGCGGTCCCTGAGAACAACAACAACAGCAGCAGCAGCTGCAGGAGCTAGGAACCACGTGACCGAAATAGTCGCGACGCTGAGGTCGCAATGGATGAACAGAAATAGATCTGCTGCATTGCTCCACAGTTCCATTGCAGCGTTCAATTCCCCCTCGAAGCTTACGCCATCTATTGCTTTATTATTGCCCCCTTCCCTCCCTCCCTCCCTCCCTCCCCCTCCGTCCCTCTCTCGATGGTCATGTCCCCTTACAACAGGACACTTCCTGTGCATCAGACCGACCCTGCCTCGCAACACTGTGTTATCTACAATACTGTCTCCTCCTTAGCAACGTGGGGGGCCCGTGGCAACGATGCCCCGTGCAACAAGGGTCCTCGGGCCCCGTTGCAACGAGTGCCACCGTTCAGGGCCACGTGGTGCCTCATGGTCCCCTTTGCAACATGACGCCGGGTCCCTGCAACATTAGGTACACTTGCGTCATAGTATCGTCAATTACCCTCCGAGGCGAGGTTGACCCCATCCTCTGAATATTTCGGTGGGGGGAGGGGGGGAGGGAGGTGGAAGGAACTGAAGGAGAATGGGGAAGAGAGGGAGGAGTGTGTGGAAAAGGGGAAGAGGGGGGGAGAGTGTGGAAGGGGGGGAGAAGCTAGGAGATAGGAAGATGGAAGGACCTTGAAGGATAGCATACGTTGAAGGGGAAGGGGTTGGGATGGAGTAATTCGAAGGGGAAGGGGAGGGGCGTACTGAGAACAAGATAAGAAGTGAATGGAGGAGGGGAGGAGGAGATAGAGGGAGTAGTGACACTGGGGAGAGGAAATGTGATGACCTTAGGGACGTTTGGAGTGAGGTAGGGTGAAGTGGGGAGGAAGGGAAATGAAGGAAAGGGAGAAAACTGGGGAGGAAAGGAAGGAGTCGCTGGGAGAAGGGCAGACGGTAAAGGTGTGTGTGTTTGTGTGTATAGTGAACGCTGAAACTATTGGTTGTTTTAAGAGAAAATTAGATGACCTTTTGAATGGGGATGATAGGTTGTAACGGGTATAGAAGCCTAGTGTAGGCCTTATGGTCTCTTGCAATCCCCTCCAATATTAGGTTCTTTTGTGTGTGCCTGTGTCTATAAATGTGTATTCGTGTGCGTGTGTGCGTGCGTGCACCTCTCTCCCCGGTCATGTTAACAAGCTTTCCCCCATGCACAAGAGGCAAATATAATCAATCCTTCGATTAGTATTCAATCTCGTGCAACAAGGAAATTCTCTAGTCAGCGGTTAGTGTAATGGGAGGGAGCCCTCGGCTCTCGCAGTAGGACGTTGCTATTTGAGTGAAGTGACGTGTTGTGTAAATTGTACATAAATTTCCTTCCACAATTATTGTTCTTATCGTTCTCTCTTGAAAGATATGAAAGTCAAAAATTAGGCTCCACCCTCACCTCCGCTGGTATCAACGCCACAAACCATAACAACCCAGCCTCACTCAACTCGTCACACTTTACCGGAACACTGTTGTCATCGATCACCGACGGACTGCCATAAGCAGCATAGATTTAGGTTTGATAAATTGGTTTTGTGTAAATTTAGCCGTTGTGTATTGTCACTCGTGTATCGTGGACAGGGATATATGATGTGTAAATTGTATATAGATTTAATAAAATGTTTTTGTAAAATCAGCCGTTTTGTATTGTTTCAATCGTGGATGGGATATGTAATGTGCAAATCATACATAGATTTAAAGTTTATATATTTAATGTAAAATTAACCTTTTATCAATTTGCACATGTAAAATTAACCTTTTTTTTATCAATTTGCACTAGTATACATGTGTACGGGGGTTGAAAGGAAGAAGATAAAGAGCGAAGATGGGGAAGAGGATAGGTTAGGAATAGCCTTGTGGGGAAGGTGGGGGAGCAGTTTTAGGCCCTGTTCACACTAGCGGTTTCAATTACAATGTAAGACAATGGAGGCGTTCACACACAACCGCGCATTTTTTCCTTGACTATACGATACCACCGCGGTTTCCGCGCGGTTCAAACCGCTAATGTGAACAGGGCCTTAAGGTATAGGGAGGGGAAAGGAAAACGAGCAACTGTGGGGGAGAGTGTGGTTGGAGAGAGAAAGTTTGAGTGGAGATTTGTGAAGGTGAATGGGAGGGATTAGGGTTGGGGATTTCATACGTCAGTGTTGGTGATGGGGTGGAAGCGGTGGAGGAAACGGTGGGGATTGTTGGGGACAGGGAAAGTGATAGTACACGTCTTTCTCTCCAGTTCTCTTCGCCATCCCCAACTCCCCCCCCCACTCCATAACTTCACCAACACTCGTGTCCTCCTTTTCGAGCGGTCCTCTCCGTCATTTTAATGTCGTTCGTTTATTCCTGTCAACTGACTTATCACCACTATCACCAACACCAGAAACACCACTGATTAAATAATACCACCACCGCTATTAATAATACTAATTATAAGTTTATTTGGCAATGAATCAATATACATGAAGTGCAGGTAATGAAAAGAACACATAGTTCGAAATAACAATAACAATTGCCGAGGATAACACAAAAAAAAACGTGTAAGCTTATTTCCATTGTGGTCCTCATTAGAATGTTTTTCTACACTAAGTTACACAGACAACATACGTAGGGGTTAAGGGGACCAGAGACAGTCATGAATAATACCAATCAGAACACATATGACACACAAACATTATTATAGATTTGCTAATACTAAAATGTTCGTAACACTAGGATATTGAGACCAAAACTTGAGCACCATCACAATAAGGAACATTGCATTATGCACTAAACCCAGAACCAACATTATCACCACCATTAACACCACCACCACTATTATCACCACCGATACCACCATCACAAATACTATTAATACCACCTTCTCTGCCACCACCATCTCCAACAGTACCACATAGGTACCCCGTGACCCGTCTTGTGTATCCAAGCACATCAGACTACACTCCCCCCCTCGTATACACAGGACACGCACATGAACAAATAGATGTGCATATGTACATGTGTACACGGCGTCTCGCAACTACATGTAAAAAGACGTACATGGATATAAACACACCCGACCCTCTACACGTGATTGCACACATGAACGAACGGTTGTCTCCATTGAGCTAGGAAATAGGTACGTGTGGTGTAAAGTTGCCTCGGGTAATAAGAGCTCGGAGCTAACGATCACTAGTCCCGCACGTGGTCCAAGACCATGGTGAGTCTCGTGTTCCCTTTTTTTGTAAGATTTATCATAACTGTGGAATGAGAGAGCGTGCTTACGTGTGCGTACAAAGGCACATTCACACTTGTGGCACGCGCCCACGCGTCCCTTTGCGCTCCGGGCGGATATGTCCGATATCCTACGGAGCACATACGCGCGCGCGCGCACACACTCAAACGCACACACACGCACACACACACACACACACACACACACACACACACACACACACACACACACACACACACACTCTGACACACACACACATCCTTATGTGTATACAGGTTTTCAAAGCAATTCGGAATGTAGGATGGAGTGGGAGGGGAAACTCCTTTCCACATTGTGAAGTGTGTGTGTGTGTGTGTGTGTGTGTGTGTGTGTGTGTGTGTGTGTGTGTGTGTGTATTTACCTAGTACCTACCGTAGTTGTATCTTACGGGAAGGAGAGCTACTCTCGTGATGTCCCGTCTCTGTATCTCGCAGTGTCTAAATTGTTAAGTGTGTGTTTGTATTTATTTACCTAGTTCTATTTTACGGGATGTGTGTGTGTGTGTGTGTGCGCGCGCGCAGAGGGGAGTTGTGTAAATATAAAGAAACCACGAAAGAAAGTCAGACAACCTTGTACGAACACGTAGACCGACAGATGTCCTGCCAGTCGCAGATGCACAAATGACCTCGGACGGACCTCTTGGCGCGCGCGCGCGACCGAAGCGACCGACAGACGGTCTGACTGAGGAGGAGACCGCGCCGTCTTGAGCACGTACAGCGTGCTGGCGGTCTTTTCTCGGGACGATCAAGAGTTCAAGACGCGTCGGTTCCTCCTTGGTCGGACGGGGCGGTTTCGACACGATTGCTTATGTCATGTGTCGTATGTGCGTGTGTGTCGTGTATGTGTGTGTGTCATATGTATGTGTGTGTGTGATACACCATGCTCTCGGATCACGAGCTGGACTCGTGATCGACAGTTATCCACCCGGATGAGAGCTCAGAAGTCGTACATGGGTCAATCTATGGGTAATGCTGCGACCTTACACAACTCTTTGCTCACCAAAGCTGGAGTGCCAGCTTGCAGTGTCGTGATGCTTTTTCACCCCAGGGCAGGGAATTAAACTCGGACCGCTGAGTTAGCGGTCGAGCGCGGTACCACAACATCAGTGTGCAGTTATTTACATGTGTTTTCATAGTTAAAGACAAGTACTTGTGCCGTTTGACACGAAACGTAAACAGAATGACACATAAATACCTGATACAACGTTGTATGTGGGCAAGTGACGTTTGTGTGTTTTGAATTGACTTTTTTTTTGTGAAGAAATATATAACTATGTAGCTCCTAATGTAAAGAGTATGTTTTCTTTAATTTAAGCTAAACAAGTTAAGTTTAATCTCTAAAGGCATTATGTGTAATCATCCCTTAAATACTTGTTTAGCAAACATTCCTAACGTACATTGGAAATTGAAGCACAGGATGTTACGCTCAATTAAACAGATTTACTTAGCGTCCTGAAAGGAGCGGATGTTGGGCGACCAAATTAACGTGTGCGTGCGTGCTTTGTGTGTGCGCGTATGAGCGTATGTGTGTACGTGCGTGTTTGTATGTGTGTGTGCGATGCACCCGTACACGTATGTATGTGCCGGCTTCTGACACAAGTGCCACTGTGCGTATCGGCGTGCTTGTATGTAGGCTCTTGGCACCAGCATAGTTATTTGTGTGCATGCGTGCATCCAAGCGTTCAAGTGTATGTATCTATGTCCATGCATTAGTGTATGTGTGTATGTGTGATTCACCATAGTCTTGGATCACGTGAGCTCAGAGCTCATATGCTCGATCTATGGGTAATGCTGTAACCGTAATTACACACACACACACACACACACACACACACACACACACACACACACACACACACACACACACACACACACCACAAGCGTAGCTCCCCTTCCCGTAAGATACAACTATGTAAACACACACACACACACACACACGCGCGCGCACACACACACACACACACACACACACACACACACACACACACACACACACACACACACACACACAAAATTCGTTGCCCACGAGATTTGGAGTGTCGGCTCGCAGTGCAGCGCTGATTTTCTTTTTTCAGCCCTTGGGAATCGAACACGGATCGCTGAAATAGCGAGTATGTGTGTGTGTGTGTGTGTGTGTGTGTGTGTGTGTGCATACATTTATATTGATACGGATACGTGTGTTAGCAAGCAGACAAGCACGCGCTCGGTTGGCTAACTTTAACGCAATCTAATTAGGCATTGTGTTGATGGTATCAGGATGATTCAAAAAGCAGGACGTGTGTGGGATGGAGAGTGGGTGGTTAAGCATACTAGATGAAACCTTGTGAATAATGGGGAGAGAGATAGAGAATTCATTGAACTTCGCTATTTGAATATATATATATATATATATATATATATATATATATATATATATATATATATATATGTACATTGTATGTGTGATTCACCATGGCCTTGGATCACATATTGGACTCGTGATCAACAGCTATTACCCTCCCGGATGAGAGTTCAGAGGTTATGTATGCCCGATCTGTGTGTGTTTGTGTTTTTTTTACCTCGAGAAAAAATCATGATGATATTTCTTGTGTGTTTGAGACGAATTGGATGGACTTTGAGGATGTTGATATAGTGTCAGCGGATGGCTTCCGTCTGCTGCCGAAACTGTTAATTTTAAGCGAATGTAATTTGACTGAGTGGGTAAATGAGAGGCACAGGTGGCCGTGTGGGATCGAACCCGGGTTTGTGCATTTGGGAGCCCGAGGCGAAAGTGTTTATAATTCTGTTAATTTGATTTTCACATGTTTTAGTATTTTGTTGAACTAATTTATTATAATTGTATATGATTGTAATGTTTTTTTTATTCTATTCCATTCATTTTATTATTTTAATTAAACTTATAATTCTAGTAAATTTATTTTATTGTATTTTATTTTATTTTATTTACATTTATTTTATATAATTTTTTATTTAATTTATTTATTTTTTCATTTTATGATGATCATGTCAGTTTGGCGACGGAGTAGGGCGAGGTGGGGGAGTTCTCGCATTAAGAAAATCATCAAGTGTTCGCCAAAACAAAATTAAAAAAGTGCGCCGCCGCATCGAGGAGGTCAGTCGAGGTCGATGAGATTAAGAGTAGCAAATTGAAGGGCAAGATGAAACTGATGACGCGGTATAAAAAAAAAAAAAAAAAAACTAGGGGATGAGGTCAGTTTTTTTTTCTTTTCTTTTTCTTTTATGTGTGTGTGTGTATCTTGCTGACTTGCACTGGCTAGCAACGGTCCTCTTGCCCTCCTATAGATTTCTCTGGGAAGACACATTGTGCTGTTGCATTAGTGTGGGACTTTGTCCCCCCGGCTTGTAGTATGGGAAAGGGAACACTGGCAATGCCGGTTGTCGTCTTTCCTTATGTGAGAAAAACGGAGGAATTAAGTTCAATTTAAGAGTTTAAAAAATATTTAATTTAAAAGAGATAATCGTGTGCCTTCTCCAGAGACCGAATGTCAGCCACTCGGGGCTGAAGTTGTGCGGGAAGATTATTTTCTTTGTCTTCTGTGTCGCACGACCACCACTTGGTCCCAGTGTATGTTGGGATTATACATGAACTTCAAATATATATGTAGTGATGAATATGTATGTACATTTGTGTATACATATATTATATATATATATATATATATATATATATATATATATATATATATATATATATAATCAGAGTAGAGACTAAAATAGGTTTTTGTATATTGCGACCACAGTCTCCCCGTCCCCCTCTTTAAGCTCATTTTACGCACATGTTTCATTTACGTCGCCCTGATACTTAGGTACGCGCGCGCGTGTGTATATATATATATATACATATATATATATATATATGTATATATATGTATATATATATGTATATATATATATATATATATGATTGCTTTGTCATTGAACACATCAATCATTGTCTCACATTGCCAATTGGCAACAGTGGAGTGCCTCGATATCAACATTCGTTCCCGTGTTTGGGTTACAAGGCGTTGGAGTTGTCACTTACGGAGGGCGAGATGGGAAAGGGAGGAAGAGAGAGAGAGGAGGAGGAGGAGGAGGAGGAGGTTACAGCTGAAACAGCTGAATCCGGAAGACTGCTCCGGCTGGCATTTGAAGGACCGTCTGAAGTTGGAGCGCCAATAACTGTAGGTCAAGAGGGTCCGAGTTGGGTTGACAACGAATGCGCTGCAGGGAAACAAGAGGAATGGCGTACATGTACACATACACGCTTCCATACACATAGTACTCACATGTACACATGCATATAGATAAACACATTTATACACACGCACACGCTCGCCCACTAGCTTCTAAACAAAAATATCTCGCCCCAGACTGTCGCGGCTTTGGTCTGCGTGTGAGTTCCTTGTCCTCCCTCCCCCCCATCTCCCCCACCTTGTGACCCTGCACTGGGTGCCAACGAGTGCCAATGAGTGCCAGGCCCTTTGCCCAAATGCCCATGGCATCATTGGCTTCCTCTTAACCTCCGAAGTATTTCACCTTCAGTGTGTCTTTTTGTCTGTGTGTGTCTTTGTGGCTGTGTGTCAGCATGCCTTTGTGTCTGTGTCCTTGTAACGTCCATGCACATGTTCATGGCATGTGTTTCCTGCGCTCGCTTTTAATGTAGGTATATTTCGCTTGTGGATGCAAGCAAACGTGGATGTGCATATGTACGTGTGTGAACTGGTTTAAACACGTGTACGCATATAAGCGCACACATGCTCATGTGCGTTTATGTAAACGCATGTCAACGCACATGCATGTGGGTGTGGGTGTGCGTGTGCGCGCGCACGCGGGTGAAACCTCTTTGCCAATGCAAGAGTTCGAGCTCGTAGTTGGCCGGAGATTGTCTGACACGAACGAAAATTTGCATTTGTCTGAGAAGAATAATTCAAGAGAGTAACAAAGCCTGGGGATTGGGGAATTCAACACAGCTCGCAACAAAGACGAGTGATTGGGGGTGGGTGGGGGGCGTGTGGGTGGGGGTGGTAAGGCTGGCCTTTGCTACTGGCGGCAGGGGGGGGGAAGGAGGGGTAGCGATGAGTGTCAGGTGAGTGGGTATACCAGGATACGTTCACCACTCAAGGGTATGTCTTTGGGTGATTCTTAGTTTAAGGGTGAGCTCCGGGGTTTAAGGGTGAGTCGCGTGGTTTGAGGGTGAGTCGCGTGGTTTGAGGGTGAGTCGCGTGGTTTGAGGGTGAGTCGCGTGGTTTGAGGGTGAGTCGCGTGGTTTGAGGGTGAGTCGCGTGGTTTGAGGGTGAGTCGCGTGGTTTGAGGGTGAGTCGCGTGGCTTGAGGGTGAGTCGCGTGGCTTGAGGGTGAGTCGCGTGGCTTGAGGGTGAGTCGCGTGGCTTGAGGGTGAGTCGCGTTGTTGGAGTGTGAGTCGCGTTGTTGGAGTGTGAGTCGCGTGGTTTGAGGGTGAGTCGCGTGGTTTGAGGGTGAGTCGCGTGGTTTGAGGGTGATTCGCGTGGTTTGAGGGTGAGTCGCGGTTTGAGAATGAACTGCATGGTTTCAGTATGAGGTGCATGGTTTGTGAGTCGCAGTTTGAGGGTGACCTGCGAGGTTTGAGGTTGAGTAACCCTTGAGGATGAGCTGCTTGCACCTGAAGGAGCACTTCGCCCCAGAGACACAGTGGAGTTCGGCCTATCCCCCCGTGGGGGTTGGTTCCTCACAGTAGATAGCGAGAAAATGTAGATAAGCTAGTGGGTGGCCAGTAGATAATTTGATGCGTAGATTAGATAACAGGTGCATTGTGTGGTAGATATGGAGGTGTGACACTTAACCCTGGGTAGATAACCCGTGGAATGTTAAGAGCATATGGTAGATAAATGATAACCAGGTAGTAATGTCCCATGACGTCATTCACTGGAATTTAGTTTATCTCGTGACGTCATTCAATGGTGTATCCTATCTCGTGACGTCTAAGGATGGGTATTATGACGTCATTCAATAAGATACATGTATCCGTGTAAGAGTACGTGTTAGGGGGTTGATTAAAGCCTGTAGCGGACGCACATCGAAGGGCTAAGCGGGTTAGGGCGTCGTTACTTATGACGAAGGTCGAAGGGATAGCGGTTCAAACCCTGCCACCGGCGAGGTTAAACCAGGGTCATGGTTAATTAAATAACATTCTATAAAGTCCTCTGTAAGGGGCACCGTCCTAGCCTCTTGATAGCAACGTCCAACACTCAGTATTGCGCCAACCCACGTTCAGCATATACTTAAAGGATTATCACACTGGGCTATATCTTCCTCCAACCTCCGATTAATCGGCGGTACCGCCCACCTCCAGAACCTTTTGCGCCGTAGAATCAATATGGCAAACTATTTTGTTTTCTCAACAAATTTACATAGAATGTCATTTGATATGCTGGAGGAAAATTAATTTCCTCCAGCATATCAGATTCCTTCCCGAAAGCTGCGGGATACAAATCTGCTCCAACAGCCGGAGGAAAAATATCCTAGTGTGATAACACCTTTAGTCAAGCGTTCTTAGGCAATGACGGTCCTCGTACGACATTGGAATGTCCTGTCTGAGTGTGGGAAGGGCAGTCATGATTTTCATGGCGTGATTGAAATACAAAGCTACATCCCATCTCATGACGTCAGTATAAGGTGTGTAAACTATAATCCGTAAAGGGAATGCAACCTGTGTGTGAGTCTTTAGAAAGGGCCTGTGACCTGGTGACGTCATCGGGAACGTTCTTGCTGACCTCGTATTTGCTTGGTTGTGTGTTCGAGCCCCGCACTCCCCTCAGATTCCCAGCAGTGGCTATTACCTGCTCCAACGTTCCTAACGCATAGGAAAAAGGGACTGCTTCGGCCATAGCTACTCAGCGTCTTCTGGCGTAGCTTCATTTTCGGAACAGATTGTAATAGTAGGCCTGACTCCTGCTCCTCCTCCTCCCCTTCCTCCTCCCCTTCCTCCTCCTCTTCCTCCCCTTCCTCCTCCTCTTCCTCCCCTTCCTCCTCCTCTTCCTCCCCTTCCTCCTCCTCTTCCTCCCCTTCCTCCTCCTCTTCCTCCTCCTCTTTCTCCTCCTCCCTTCCTCCTCAACCTGCTCCTCCTGCTCCTCCCCCCTCTCCTCTTCCTCCTCCTCTTCCCCCTTGCTCCTCCTCCTCCTCCTCCTCCCTTGTCAGTCTTGCCGTAGATAATCATGTCATGGGACTGTACGATTTGTCATTACAGCTTTACTTGTGCTACGGTTACCAGGCAGTTGAATAGGGTGCCTAGGTGGCTGTTTTATTTTTTATTTATTTATTTATACATTTATCTATTTATCTATTAACTACTCGTTTGTTTATTTCTAACTGAAGAACAATCCATGGAGAGCCCTGAAGGAGACAATTATTTATTTATCTGTTTATTTTGAACTGAAGATCCATAGAGAATCCTGCTGGCCAAACCCATTTAATTATTTATTTATTTTTAACTGGAGAACAATCCATAGAGAATCGTGTCGCCAACTGTGATACTATCTCCACATAGATGCACCCTTCACAAGAACGCCTGCTTCGCATTCGTTGCAGTTAAGAGCACTAGAGAACGGGAAAACAGAAGTAAATCTTGAAGAGAATGTCTGCAAACCTGTCGCCGCTACAAAGAACTCGAAGGGAAAAAGAATAGAAAAATTGGTAGAAGTAGAAAATTCCCAGGAATGTGTGCACAGTCATGGTCGCAGAAAAAAATAAAACAAAGAGAAATATATTTATAAAAAAAAAAGTGCGTTCGAAAGGGTATTCACCCCTTTTCCCTCGTGGAGATTCTCTCTCTCTCTTTCTCTCTCTCTCTCTCTCTCTCTCTCTCTCTCTCTCTCTCTCTCTCTCTCTCTCTCTCTCTCTCTCTCTCTCTCTCTCTCTCTCTCTCTCTCTCTCTCTCTCCCCCCTTTCTCTCTCTCCCCTTTCTCTCTCTCCCTCCCCCTCTCTCCCTCCCTCTCCACCCTGAAACCACTGTAATGACCTAAAACTACTTAGAATACATAGGATACTTAAATCTACTTAAAATATACTTTGAAACACTGAGAAATACCTAATATATATTAAAGATGCTTAATACTTAGAATACTTATAAATAGTACTTGAAAATAACTTAAAAATACATAAAAGTAAATCAACAACTAGAATGGAAAATATAGAAACGTTTACGATAATTTTTTTCTATAAGTCGCTGTCGCAATCGGGAGAGAGAGAAAAAAAAAAGGATAGGGTTGCCTCCTAGTAGGGTTGTGTTCGGTGACGCTGCGCTGGCCACAGCTGTCGGCATTCGTCTTGTAAGAACGTCCTGGCGCCAACTGCGCGTGAGGGGGGAGGGGAGAGGGATAGGCACTGGGGGGCGGTTGAGGGGAAGAGTGGTAGCCATTTGGGGGGTTGATGGAAGGGGGGTTAGGCACTGGGGGTTGAGGGGAAGAGTGGTAGCCACTTGGGGAGTTGATGGGAAGAGTGGTAGCCACTTGGGGGGGGGGTTGATGGGAAGGGGGGTTAGGCACTGGGGGTTGAGGGGTAGAGTGGTAGCCATTTGGGGGGTTGATGGGAAGGGGGGTTAGGCACTGGGGGTTGAGGGGAAGAGTGGTAGCCACTTGGGGGGCTGATGGGAAATGGGGGTAGTCAATGGGGGTTGAGGGGAGGGGTTAGACGCTGGGGGGGATTGAAGGGAAGGGGGGATGTCTAAGGAGGGAGGTAACCGACAACTGGGGTGCCGGGATATTGGAGGAAAGAGGATATTATTTCGGGGAAGAGTATGAACGATGGATATTAGGGAGACTGGGAGAGTAGGCGTGGGCAGAGGAAGGGGTATTGGAGGGGGGAGAGGGGGGCTTGTTGTAGTAGGGGGTTACAATAAGGATTTTACTTGAAGGGGGGGTTGTTAGTGGGGTTACAACGAGGAGTTGGCCAAAGAAGGGTAAATTTAGGGGGAGGGGTGAGTTGGAGGGAAGGAGGAGATTTGTGGTGAAGGGGGTATTAGAAGTGGTACAGGGGGGAGTGAGAGGTAGGGAGAGTTTGCGGTCCTGTGTAGAATGGGAGGAATCTGGGGTAATGGGGAGAATAGGGGGGTTGTTTCAGTGGCGTTGGGGGACTAAGGAATTCAAGGATAAGAGGGTATGGGGGGTGGGAGAGTGAAGGAGGTGGTGGGGATGGGGGAGAGTGTAGGAGGTGGTGGGAATGGGGGAGAGCGTTTGGGGATTTGATGGAGTATGTGGTTCGTATTTATTTATCTATAGTTCAGTTAGGAAATGGAAGTGCATTTTTGTGTGCGTGTATGTATGTGTTATGCATGTGTATATACACATGCGCGAACACACACAGACACACGTACACATACACACTTGAGCTCTCACACAGGAGAGTGATATCTGTAGATCACGAATCCAACACGTGGTCCAAGACCATGGTGAATCACACGCACACGTGTTTGTGTGGATTTGTCATTCCGCGAAGGGTAGATGCGGCAATCAGTCATTATAATTTGTTGGCCTAAATGACTCCTCTCTGGGTGGGCCAGCCCGCCCACACAGGCATTTCTTTCCTCCTTCCCCTCTTCCCCTTCCCTCCCTCTCCCATCCTCTACCATCCTCTACCCTCCCGTACCCTCCCTCTCCCCTCCCTTACCCTGCCTCCCTCATCCCTTACCCTGCCTCCCTCATCCCTTACCCTGCCTCTCCCATCCCCTACCCTGCCTCTCCCATCCCCTACCCTGCCTCTCCCATCCCTTACCCTGCCTCTCCCATCCCCTACCCTGCCTCTCCCATCCCCTACCCTGCCTCTCCCATCCCCTACCCTGCCTCTCCCATCCCTTACCCTGCCTCTCCCATCCCTTACCCTGCCTCTCCCATCCCCTACCCTGCCTCTCCCATCCCCTACCCTGCCTCTCCCCTCCCCTACCCTGCCTCTCCCCTCCCCTACCCTGCCTCTCCCCTCCCCTACCCTGCCTCTCCCCTCCCCTACCCTGCCTCTCCCCTCCCGTACCCTGCCTCGCCCCTCCCCTACCCTGCCTCTCCCCTCCCTTACCCTGCCTCTCCCATCCCTTACCCTGCCTCTCCCATCCCCTACCCTGCCTCTCCCCTGCCTTACCCTGCCTCTCCCCTCCCCTCCCCTGCCTCTCCCCTCCCCTACCCTGCCTCTCCCCTCCCCTACCCTGCCTCTCCCCTCCCCTACCCTGCCTCTCCCCTCCCCTACCCTGCCTCTCCCCTCCCCTACCCTCCCTCTCCCATCCCCTACTCTCCCTTTCCCATCCCCTACACCCTCCCTCTTCCCTCCCCTTCCCTCCCTCTTCCCTGTCTCCCTCCTCTCCCTCCCTTCTCCTTCCTTTCCGTCTCCCTCCTCCCCGTCCCCTCTCCCTCCTCCCCGTCCCCTCTCCCTCCTCCCCGTCCCCTCTCCCTCCTCCCCGTCCCCTCTCCCTCCTCCCCGTCCCCTCTCCCTCCTCCCCGTCCCCTCTCCCTCCTCCCCGTCCCCTCTCCCTCCTCCCCGTCCCCTCTCCCTCCTCCCCGTCCCCTCTCCCTCCTCCCCGTCCCCTCTCCCCCCTCCCCGTCCCCTCTCTCTCCCCCGTCCCCTCTCCCTCCTCTCCCTCCCCTCTCCCTCCCCCCCGTCCCCCTCCCCTCTCCCCGTCCCCTCTCCCTCCTCCCCGTCCCCTCTCCCTCCTCCCCGTCCCCTCTCCCTCCTCCCCGTCCCCTCTCCCTCCTCTCCGTCACCTCTCCCTCCCCCCTATCACCTCTCCCTCCTCCCGCTCCCCACTCCCTCCTCCCACTCCCCACTCCCTCCTCCCCGTCCCCTCTCCCTCCTCCCCGTCCCCTCTCCCTCCTCCCCGTCCCCTCTCCCTCCTCCCCGTCCCCTCTCCCTCCTCCCTCTCCCCACTCCCTCCTCCCTCTCCCCACTCCCTCCTCTCGGTCCCCAATCCCTCCTCCCCCTCTCCCCTCCCCCTCCCCTGTACCCCCTCTCCCCTTCCTCTTTCCCCCTCCCCCTCCTCTTTCCCCCTCCCCCTCTTCTCCCCTACCTCTCATTCTCCCCTCCTCCCACTCTCCCCTTCTACCCTCCCACTCTCCCTCCTCCCCTTCCTCCCAGGCGGCTTAGAGTATATCGAGAAAGGGAGAGATTTTGGGGAACATGCAGGAGCTAATCCATTCCTTGGAAAAGCGGATGTCCTTTAAGACGGATTGGAGTTGTGGGAAGAATTCATAGTTTGAGAGAGAGGGTGTGTGTGTGTGTCTGTGAGAGAGAGAGAGAGAGAGAGAGTGGGAAAGTGAGGAATTCAGGAGCTATGTGGGTGAGTGGGTGTAGTAAAGGGTGTAGAGGCCATTGCCAAAGAGGAAAGGTTCTTGGGGCAACAGAAAATGAGGAGGAGGAAGAAGGGAACGAGGAGGAGAAAGAAGAAAGGAATGAGGAGGAGGAGGAAGAAGGGAACGAGGAGGAGAAGGAAGAAAGGAATGAGGAGGAGGAGGAAGGGGAGAAGAAGGAAGAGGTGGTTTAGTGAAATGTTGAGAATAATTGAGCGAGTAAGACGGGAAGAGAAGTGGCTTAGGTAGGAGGAGGTGGAGGAATGGCAGTGGAGGAGAGGTATGAACAAAGAGAGAGGAGGAAGGAAGAAGTGGTGAAGGAAGAGGAGGGGTAGGGTGTGGAGTAGGATGAAGGGCAAGGAGTGGTGAAGGAGGAAGAGGAGGAGAAGGAAGAGGGCAAAGAAGAATAAGAGGTATTGGAATAAAGACAAGAAACGAATAGGCAATGTCAAGGAGTGGAGGAAGACAAGGAGGACGACGACGAAGATCAAAGAGTGGAGGGAGGGAGGAAGGAAGGAAGGGTAGGAGGAGAAAGAGAAGAGAGGACCTGTGTTATATATACTTTTGGTCATCCCGTAATCGAATAGGGTTTAATAACGCCCGGCGTCCGGACGCATGACGGTTATCATTTATCTGATGGGTTCCTTTGCAGACGACCTCGTTACGGACCGGTGCATGTCGTGCCGGACGGCTCTTCCCGCTGGGCTCCAATTTAAGAGGAGGAGGAGGAGCAGGTAAAGGTGGAGGAAGAGGAGGTGGTGGTGGATGAGGACGACGACGAGGAGGGGGTGGAGGAGGGGTGATGGTGGTGGTGAATGTGGTGGAAGAAGAGGAAGAGGTAGTAGAGGACAAGGAGTAAGTGGAGGAGGACGAGGAGTAGGTGGAGGAGGACAAGGAGTAGGTGGAGGAGGACGAGGAGTAGGTGGAGGAGGACGAGGAGTAGGTGGAGGAGGACGGTGAGTAGGTGGAGGAGGAGGAAGGTGGAATAGGGAAAGTAGGAGCAAGGGAATGAGGAAAAAGGCAGAACAGGTTGAGGACGGGGAATTAGGAGGAGGAGGAGGAGTTGAAATGCTTACGTGGCGCATGGACCTTCCCTACTTCCCTTTCCTCCTTCTCTCCTATTTCCTCCCCTTCCCTCCCTTTACTTTCCCTTCCCTTCCCTCCCCTTCCCTCCCCTTCCCTCCCCTTTCCTTTCCTCCCCTCCCCTCCCCTCCCCTCCCTTCTTACTTCCCCTGTCCACTACCTATCCTCGTACCCTTCCTTCCCCTTCCTCACACCCTCCCATCACCTTCCCGACTTCCTCCCATCCTCTTTTTCATTCCCTTCTTCACTCCCCTCTCCGTTATCTCTCCCACCTCTTCCATTCACTCCCTTCCTTCCTCTCCCGTCTTTCACGCCCTCCACTCCCTTCCCCCTCCCTCACCTCCCCCTCCCTCACCTCCCCCTCTTCTTCCTCCTCACCTTTACACGACCTTTTCCTTTCGACCTTGCCCTCCTCCACTCAGCTGGCTGGCAGGTGGCGTCAGGGGGTGCCAAGAGTGCCTAGGGTGCCAAGAGGCTTCGTCAGTGTCCAGTGGGAAGAGCTAATGTCACCGTCGAGCTACCGAAGCCTTGCCGACAATATAATGAGAATGGTCCGCACACGCACATATACACGTACAGTATGCACATAATTAGACGCACGGACACAATCACACGTATGCGCACAATCATGTGCACAAATTGAAACATACATTGAAACACATGCAGATATCAAAACATATGCAGATATTGAAACGCAACACAGTAAAATACATTCACGCAATTAGATACGCATACACACACACACACACACACACACACACACACACACACACACACACACACACACACACACACAGAGAGCGAGCGAGTGAGCTTGAGGTTGCTCAAGCTGTCTTTACTTGATGACATCTCCGACATTCATGTATTCTTGAGCTGAAGCGCCGAACCACAAGCTGAATTAAGTTGTCTGTGTGTGATGTGTGTGTGTGTTGAGGAACCTCGTGTCCTTGTCCTTGACTCAGGGCGTGTACGTGGGAGCCTCCTGACCGTCACGGGACATGACATCTGTCTCCGCTCTGACACAGGATTGTCATGCTTGTAGCGCATCGTGGACGCGACGAAGGGACGTGACGTAATAGTACGTGAGGCAGGAACGTCGACGTTCGACCTTGAATGATCGATGGGCGGTTCGGAGGAGATAATGTCACACGCTCGCACAAACGCATACACAAAGGAAAAGCATACCGGCAGAAGACCTTTTGGTCCATAACTAGGATGGATGCGAGAAAAAAATTACACGCGCACACACACACGTACACACACACGCACACACACACACACACACACACACACACACACACACACACACACACACACACACACACATATATATATATATATATATATATATAAATAAGTAATGTTGACAAAATTAAATAAATGACAAGCATTACACACACACACACACACACACACACATGCACTCATAGCAGAGTGTAATGGTATTACGTTCCGTAACATTGTCAACGTTACTTTTGTTAAACAAGTCTAATTATGGACCATTGCAGTGTTGCATTGGTAAATGTTTCTGTAATCCTTCCCGTTGCCAAGTAAGAGAACACGATCCTCAGCAACTTCTACATCCTGATGTAAGACGAATTTTGGACTCGATACTGTGTCAGAGGATATGTAATACCTCCTGACACACATACACACACACGCACACACACACACACAATACATATATATATATATATATATATATATATATATATGTGTGTGAATAAATTCGCCTGACGACAGCCAAAATACCTTGGTAAAAAGGGTCCATGGCCTTGGGCCAACTTTTTTTTTTTTTTTTTATCATATTTTCCTCATCCACTTTCTTCCACTCCTTCCTCTTCTATATCTTCCACCTCTATATCTTCCTCTTCTATATCTTTCTCCGGACCCATCGATTGCCGCTGATGCGGACAAATTCCGGTCCCCCGGGGTCCCCTGTACTCGTTTCCGGGTCGAGTAACGGGTCCGGTCTCCGGTATAGAGAGTCTCCAATCTCTCGTTCCGGAGGCTCCGGTGTCACTTGTCACGGGATCTGGGCGTGTCGTGTCGTGCCGTGCCATTCCCGACCCTAGGTGCAGGTGACACAAGAGTGGGAATCCATTGCAGTTGTTTTGTTTCTCTCAAACTTCCTGTGTACCTGTTTCGTTACTGTTTCACACCTGTTTTGTTACTGTTCCGCACCTGTTTTGTTACTGTTTCGCACCTGTTTTGTTACTGTTTCGCACCTGTTTTGTTACTGTTTCGCACCTGTTTTGTTACTGTTTCGCACCTGTTTTGTTACTGTTTCACACCTGTTTTGTTACCGTTTCGCACCTGTTTTCAACCAGTCTTTCCTTTTTCGCAAATGTTTTGTTACTGTTTCACACCTGTTTTGTCTACGCGTTTATGTTCTTTCATCAAACACTTGTTACCTTATTTACTTTGGTATTTGACATATATACGGGTCATTATTCTTGGGAATATGTGAAACGACTAGATTCTTTTGAGTTTTGCTGACAAGGATTTGAACCGATGATCTTCAGAACTGTGGCAGAATACGACCCCCGTTCATTTTAACTTGGCAGAGAATGAATTTTCAAAATCATTTCAGCCGGTGGAGTGAACGCGTTATTGAAGAAGAAATTAGGAAATCAAGAAGAATGTAATTGAATTGGCTATCAACCATTGTAATTTAACTCTGTCTCTCTCTCCCTCTCTCCCCCACTTCCCCTATCTCCCACTTCCCACCCTCTCTCTCTTTCCACTTTCCCCTCTCTTCTTTCTCCCCCTTCCCCCTCTCTTCTTTATCCCCCTTCCCCATCTTTCCCCCTTTCTCTTTCTCCCCCCTCTCTCTCCCCACTCCCCCCCTCTCTCCTTCCACCTCTCTCCACCTTCCCCCCTCTCTCCCTCTCTTCACCCTCTTTTTTCACCCCCCTCCCTTCCCCAGGTCCTTTTTTTATTTTTATTTCACTTGGGATAAAGTCCAGAAGGAAAAAAGTAAGTATTGCAAAACCTAAAACGGCCCACAAAACACGCCTCCGGAAAAGGCAGGGAGGAGACGCGCGGGCTACCCGCGCACGCACGTTTACGCGTGACCTCCGCGCAGGGACCATTACACGGGATGACTCAGGTGTGCAGTCGTGACGTTAGCGTGATGGACAGCAAAAATGACAACTTGTGTTGTCATACTCGGTCCTCTGGATGATGTTGGCAGCACAGTTAAGAACAAATTTTCAATAATAGTGAGTGGTTTGAGGGATGAAGGGGAGGGGAGGGAGGGGGGTGAGAGAACGTGGAGGCGGGGAAACTAGGTTCTGCATTGCGACAGTGGGAAGGTAACTCTCTCCATGAAGAAGCGCATGTTTTATCGTCAAGTGATTTTTATCATTCCCACATATGTCTTTAACCTGTCCTTAATCGGCCATACAGGGCCCAAAGCGCCATCTGTTGGCAAGGAGGGGAAACCCAGGATAGTCGACGAACTTTTGGATCGGTCTGTACCCTCTCGGGAATGATTCGAACTCGGGGCATTGGCGTTGGCAGCAGCGCTCGGGACCAATGGGTTGGTTGGTATTGTTAGCTGCGTTGTCAGGCGGGGCAGAGACCGTAAGTGTCTCTCATGTTTCTTCTCAGTTGTCGCCAGTCGATTTTATTCACATGAGTTTCTTATCTTTGGGGGAAGGGAACTTATTTTTAACGATTCCTTTCTCCGTTCTTAGGCAGTTTTATTTTTGAGGAATTTAAATTTAGGTTTAAGGGTCACAATGGGTCTTGGGAATTTGATAGCAATGACTCGTTTGTCTCTGATGTCCAAACACGTAAGGCATAGGTGACAGCTTTGGGCAGTGGCCTCGCCCTCGAGTTTTTGAAAGTGAGTGCCAAAGAGTGCCTGCAGTGTAGGGGACTGTGGCACCGAAGGGGTGGACCCCCCCTGCAGTCCTGTGATGTGTGTATGTATATGTATGTGCATATATATATATATATATATATATATATATATATATATATATATAATATATATATATTTAGATGACGCCAGGCTGTTTTATTTAGCTGAAAGGCACACTATGGAGAACACGGAGCCTCGATAAATCTTTCATTCTCTCAGTCACTCTCTTCCATTCTCTCTCTCTCCACTCTCTCTCCACACTCTCTCTCTCGCGACTCTCTCTCTCTCTCTCTCTCTCTCTCTCTCTCTCTCTCTCTCTCTCTCTCTCTCACTCTCTCACACATTCTGTCTCCCCCTCCTTTTTTTAAATTAAAAAATCCTCAGGTATTAGCCTGTACAAGACTGTACTGGGACGCGTACGTACACGTACACATACACATACACATACACACACACACACACACACGCACACGCACGCACGCACAGCATTTTTCGTACTGTCTTGCAATCGCCTTTGTGAAGTAGCTGCTTTCTTTATTCGTTGCCAGTCCAGCTTTAACTTTGGCTCTTTCATTTGAATGAAAAAATATTCTGACAATGCCGAAATATTCTCTGTAATACTGAACGTACAAAGTCGATATAAAAAGTATAAATACCATAAAAAGTATAAATACCTTTAGAGAATTTTTAGTTGATAGTGAAGGCATGGCAGAGGTCATGCCCATCAGTAATTGAAACGTTGACTTAATTATTGTCAATATGTAAGTAATGGAATAAACTCCACCTTTAAAGATGACGTCACAGCATAACGATGACGTCATTCATTAAAAAAAAAAAATGGTGACAGGTGTGTTGGCCAACAGAAGGTGCTTATAATGTGTGGCACCTATCAAGAAGGCTGTCAGCTGAAGAGAAATTATTAGTAGCGGGTTCAGCTAGGCCTAGGTCGGTGTTGGCTGACTGTGCCACAAGTGTTGTTGCTGTTGTCACTATATTGGGGATACAATGGGCGAGCCAAACAAGAATAGTTTTGCACAGAGCAAAAGCAGAATTTCTGTTGCTGAATTGAAGTACAATTTGTACTTTTGTCTCACTTGAAATGGCTCTAGATGTACTACTACCTCAGCATTTCAAGTGAGAGAGAAGTTCAGTGTACTTCAATTCAGCAACAGGAAGTCTGCCTTTGCGCTTAGGCTAGCCCTTTGGTTGCTGGTTTTCCCTAAGGCGAATAGAATAGTCAGGCTTCAGCCAGAACAGGAAATAGGTAAATTTCTGGCGTTTTTGAAATGGAGGATGGGAAGGGGTGTGAAGGGAGTGTGAGGATGACGGGAAGGAGTGAAGAGGAAATGTGGGGAGGAGTGAAGAGGAAGTGTGGGGAGGGTAAGGGTGAAGAGTAGGTGTGGGGAGGAGGAGGAGGAGGAGGGGAAGGGGTGAAGAGCAACTGTGGGGAGGAGGAGGAGAAGGAGGAGGAGGAGGGGAAGTGGCACCGGCCAAGTTGCTGCAGGTGCCAAGGCCGGCCGTCCCTGAAGGTGAAGGAGTTTGTTTGCCTTAGGCGGCTGTGGGGTGCCAGACGCGGAGTTGCACACACTCAAGCTTGCCCACTGTGGTATGACCGCTGACCGCCAGGGCCTTCTTCTTGCCTCTGCACTGTATGTGGATACGAGGACACGCGGATGGTTTAAGGGGATTAGGGTGTAGCTCGCTTGTTTATGTTCATGTGGTTTAGCCAAAAGTTATATTGGGTCGATGTTGTCTAACCTGGTTAGTCCGCTTTGGTGCGTGATGTGTATGTTGTGATGTGTACTTTGTCTTTGATGTGTGGTGCTCGTAATGTGCAACTCGCTCGTGGTGATGTGATTGTAAAGCCGTGTGATGTGTGGTTTGCCCGCATTGATGTGTCGCTGACGCCATTTGCTATGTGGTTACCCTGCTGGGATGCATACTTGGCCGGTCGCTGTATCTAGTCGTCCGTTGGGACGCGTCTAACCCCCCTCACTCCTCCCTCGTGATGGCGAATGGCCATCACTGGCAGATGTGTAGAGATCAACAGGATGTAGATTGCGGCCTGAAGAATGTAGCGCTTTTCTTCTCCTTCTTCTTCTTCTTCCTCCTCCTCCTCTTCCTCTTCCTCTTCCTCCCCTTCCTCTTCCTCCCCTTCCTCTTCCTCCCTTTCCATTTCCTCCTCTTCCTCTTCTTCCTCTTCCTTTTCTTCCTCTTCTTTCTTCTCCTCCTCCTTAGGAATGACACTCGTTCTTGCGAATGTGGGTGCCAATGCTCCCTGCTAGTGCCAAGTAAGACTGAAACTTGGCTTCAACGTATTCTTCAAACGAGGAAACAGTAGCTTTGTAACTGCCCGTTTAACCCCAGCTGTGCGATGACTCCCCAATTCCCCCACCCCCTGCACCCTGATATATACAGGGTGCCCCAGAGATGTATGCATTTCTCCTTGTATGATTCTTTTTACACAGGCTCAGAACTAACGGAAAGATTGAACAAAGCTATTTACATATACGAGACATAAAAGCGTTTTCTGTAATGATACTGCTAAATAGAATCTTGCCTGTGGGAGAACCGGACTTACACCTACACACGAGCGCGCGCACACACACACACACACACACACACACACACACACACACACACACACACACACACACACACACACACACACACAAGAAAAAGTGTTTGCATCACGCCCTCCGTGTTTACTCGACATGGCACGGTGCCAGACCACTCGATGACTTAATTGTCATTTACGGGCACCACTTGTGGAGCCGTGGTGGGCCGGTGGGTAGCGTGCTTGGTCCAATACTTGAAGGACATTGGTTGGAGTCCTGCTTGGTGCCTTGGCTGAAAGATTGGCCCTTGGTCTTTGATCCTTGGCTCTTAGTCTTAGTCTTAGCCCTTGGTCTTGGCTCATGGTCTTGGCCCATGGTCCTTTGCCCTTGATCTTGGCCCATGGTCCTTTGCCCTTGGTCTTGCCCTATGGTCCTTTGCCCTTGGTCTTGGCCCATGATTCTTGGCCCTTGGTCTTGGCCCATGATTCTTGGCCCTTGGTCTTGGCCCATGGTTCTTGGCCCTTGGTCTTGGCCCATGGTTCTTGGCCCTTAGTTTTGCCCCTTAGGCTTGCCCCTTGGCCCTTAGTCTTGGCCCATGGCCCTTGACCTTTAGCCCTTGACCTTTAGCCCCTGGACACATTCCCGTAATGTCTGTAAGAGTTCGTAAGAACGTAGCAATACAAATGTATACGTGAAAATTGATAAATTGATAAATAAAGATAAAGTATGGGGTGCTATGGCGTAATGGATAGCACACTCGACTAGCATCCTATAGTCCTGGGTTCGAATCCTGTGTGCTGTGGGGCAACGTGATCAAGAACAGATTTGTTCTCGTACGTTCTCCGGGTGTCAAGTTCGAAGTCTAAGATCGACTCGAAGTGGAAGTTGAGGCCAAGTTCGAAACTTCGAACGTTGATTCGAGAGTGAGAACTCGGTACAAGGTATCTGTGCAAAGGCATCTCGTATTAAATAAAGAAGCAGACGAAGACAAGATTAAGAAACCTCCAGGAGCTTCTGACCCCGATATAAGGAACAAAAAAGGCTCAACAGCGTTTCTTAGCGATGACGTCATATCGTCATGAAAGATAAAAAAAATTCCGTCCGTTGTGGAGAAAGTTGATATATACACGTATACGTCATTTATTTTATTTGGTCATTTATTTGATATTGTTTGATTTGTATATTTATTTAGTATTTAGATATTCATCATGTTTTATTTATTTATGTAATTTAATTTTATTTATATTTATCTATTTTAATTATTTACAAATATTCATTCATTTGTTTATTTTTGCGATTTTATGAACAAGAACAATTCCTTAATATATATTTTGGAAAATCATGATTTTGAGAAAATGCCACTGTGATGAATGAAATCTCCTGACGGCACCTAGGACAGAAGGAAGAGGACCACTACGAACGGAAGG
Organism: Oratosquilla oratoria; assembly: GCF_046742065.1. Taxonomy (NCBI): domain Eukaryota; kingdom Metazoa; phylum Arthropoda; class Malacostraca; order Stomatopoda; family Squillidae; genus Oratosquilla; species Oratosquilla oratoria. The sequence goes on from NC_134818.1 coordinate 31,021,717, forward strand.
GAGAAGATATGAGGCGGAAGTAACCATGTTAGCATAAGTATTGTGGCTTTGTTTTTCAGGAACTGGGTTCGCCGCCATATTGAGACCCCCATGTGGTTGCCTGCAATATCCTCAATATTGAATGTTGTGAGAGTCAACAAAGGGTGACCCGGGCATCTAGACAGGGTAAAGAGAGAGAAAGAAGTGGGGACGAGGCAAAGAGAGGATTGTTGGAGGAAGAGAGAGGGAAGGAGGAAGAAAGTGGGGAACGGAGAGGGAAGGAGAGAGGATGTGTAGGCGAAGAGGGATGGAGGGAGAGGGGGAGAAAAGGGAGGAGAGAGAAAGGATGAGGAAAAGTGAGAGGAGCGAGGGAGAGGGAGAGAAAGGGGGATAGGGATGGCGGGGACGGGGGAGGAGATGGGCCAGAGAAATGGGTTAATTTGTATTGGTGGGAAAGATGGGGAGAGCGATAGAGAATGGGGAGAGGGTAGGGAGCTCTTCAGAGAGGAAGAGTATATATATATATATATATATATATATATATATATATATATATATATATATATATAATTTTTTTTTTTTTTTTTTTTTTTTTTTTTTCCGTGTCGCATAAATACTTTTGCATTATGTTCAGAAGGACCTAGTTTCTGAGTGGTCGATAAAAGTTTAGTTCCATCTCCTTTCATTTCATTCTACACGAGTACTTGAATGTTTGTTTTGTCGGTCATATCAGTATGCATGCATAACATGGTGGGCATATTTGTGTAGTTCTAAATGTACACGCCCGTTCAACCCTGCGTACACAACGTGCACTTGCATGTGCATGCATATATTACATACTTGTAGATACTGTAAAATCATACATAGACATGTATATAGGCATACATACTTAAGGTCATGCATACAAAGGTACATTGACATACATACTACAAATATACACATTTAGACATGTGGGCTTACAAATGTACGTAATACTTACAAACGTGTTTGCAAATATATGTACATGCACACATATGTACATATTTATAGATATACCTATTTACGAATATACGTGCATACATACACATATATACACATAATGGTTGAGATTCTCCTATTCTATGCTCTGGCTCAAGTAGTGCAAATAGACCTCGGGTGTGCTCGTGTGTGTGTGTGTGTGTGTGTGTGTGTATGTGCGTGCGTGCGTATGTGCGTGGGTGTCAAACCACCTGTGAATGGAAGACATCCTTCATGCTTTGTTTATGGTGGATATCAGGGTGGTCGACCAATGGGCCTTGGGGATGATTATCTCCACCCAGGGTATTCATAGTTCAAAGCAAATTGATGTCTGAGATTTAAGTGTAAGGAAAGACGAGACGTGGGGTGGCTTTATGGCTTTACTAACTTATGTAAAATGTGTATGTTGTGTATGTGTGTGTGTATGCACGCGCGCGTATACACACACACACACGTACACACACACACACACACACACACACACACACACACACACACACACACGTGCACATACACACACGTGCACATACACACACACACACACACACACACACACACACACACACACACACACACACACACACTGCATTCCTGATTACTGTTCGTACATATTTCGGGGAAGTGAGTAAACTAGGACGAAATTTATCACCAAAATACCAAGAAGTTCCAAGAAGAGACCAGCAATTTCCGAAGACAATTGACCCCTAATTTACATAGATAATGTACGTGTGTGTGTGTGTGTGTTTGTGTGTGTGTGTTTGTGTGTGTGTGCGTGCGTGTGTTTGTGTGTGTGTGTGTGTGTGTGTGTGTGTGTGTGTGTGTGTGTGTGTAGGCTGCTCAGTGCATGTGTGTGTGTTTACGTGCATGTACATGTGTGTGGGTGTGTGGGCGTGGGTGTGTTTGTGTTGTGATTGGAGAATAGGGGAGGCATGAATATTATGCTTGATGCGGAATTCATTAAGCACTCGTCTGCAACCCGACCTTGTGGTTTTGATTGTCGGCGGCGGCACAGCGATTTTATTGACCGCGTGAATGGCCCAGTGTTTGCTTAAGAAAACACTAGCGGTGGAAGCTGGGGTGAGCAGAGACTGGGTGGGAGTTGCTGCCATATATGGTAAAGGGAATATGTTCAAGGTTATTTGTTTACTTAGCTATTTAATTTTATTGTATTTATTATTAGTTTCATTTTTTCTTATTTTTTTATTTTTTTATTTGTTATTATATATATATTTTTATATTCTATTTTTTGTGTTTAATTTTTTCTATTTTATTTATTTATTCTTTTTATTGTATTTATTCATTTATCAAACACTTCGCCAGCCATGGCTATCTTCATTTTCTTACAGAACGCCAAAGGTTTCCCCGAAACACAAGTGACTTGATTCTTCACCGAAATCGTGATTATGTGGCACTTGTGTAGAGATTGACCCAGCTTACGGGAAGCACAAGGAATGTGTGTCAGGAATGTTCAAGGCCGAAGTTATTCCTTGAAGAAGGGTTAGAACTCAGAAATTCAAATAAAACTCTGTTCTAGCACTGGAGAGAGAGGGGGGGAGAGAGTGAGAAAAAAGAGAGATAGAGAGCGAGGGGAGGGTGGAGAGAGAGAACAGATGGGGAGAGGAAGAGAAAAAAGTATTAAGAATATAGAGAAGCAGATAGTCTAGAGATGAAGAAAAAACTATATATGAATGAAAAAGAATCACAAATATAGACTCGACGCGATAAGAAAGCGTGCTAGGAAAAGATGATGAAAGAAGAAAGCAAACAGAGAAAGCAGGAGGAAATGGCTGCAGCGAAGGCGCCGTCTGATAACGATTATTTAATTACGTAAAGATACTTTTTTTTTTGTCTCGGTAATGATAAGCGTTTTTCGTTGGAAAACAAGTCTTAATCGTGATGTCACATTTGAGAATAACGAGGAAGATAAGGAGGAAGATGGAGAAGAAGAAGAATGGGTAGAAAGACGAAAATGCGAAGACGAAGAGGAGAACAGAGGTGTTGGATGAGGAAGGGAAAGAAGAGGAAGTGTTGGTGGTGGAACAACTTTTAGAATCGGCGAAGAATAAAATCGCCGGGCGGAAGTCTGAATAACACAGCCCCTGCTCACTGTTACCGGTTCGAATCACTCTTAACAGGTTAATATATTTTTAAGCAAAGGACATTTGGAGGCGACCCACGCGGTGCACTTTTGCAACATAACATATATATATTCAAAACCGAAAAAGCAAAAAAAAACAGAAAAAAAGGGCAGTTAATGCATTGCAAGGTCACGTGTCGCAAGATGGGAAAGATCCCTGATGACGTCTCAGACTTGGTAAGTGGTCAACCTTGGGCTCACCGTTGCCCTCGAAGGACGAGATGAAGTCATAACCTGATATATTACATTCTGGTGTTGCCACATCATGGTCTATGACAGAGATGGGCAACCTTTTTAAGTGTGTGTGTCAAAATCAACCAAGTCTTTGATACTACACTTCCTAGGAGTTCAAAGTGCCGTCCAGCGCAGCATTCTCTTGCCAATGCTCATTCAAAAAAAGTTAGAGATGTGTTAGTTATTTTCATTTATTTGCTTTTGTTTATATATATACTGTATATATATGTATATATAATGTATATGTATATATAATGTATATATGTATATAATGTATATATATATGTATATATGTATATATATAATGTATATATAATGTATATATATATGTATATATGTATGTATATATATATGTATATATATGTATATATATGTATATTATATATATATATATATATATATTATATATAATATTATATATATATATATTATATATATATATATATATTATATATAATATTATATATATATAATATATATATATTATATATATTATATAATATATATATATATATATATATATATATTTATTTATTTATTTATTTATTTCTAAGTAAGCTCTGGGTTTCGCTTGCCGGAAAAAAGTCATTAATGTGCAAGGTTTTGCACGCGTGCCAAGGGTTCCCCACCCATGCCCTTTATTGTCAGACGTGATATGATCTCCTTGCCCTCCATCTTCGAAATCCGTCAATATCCTCACCTCCATTTGGAGGTGCAGTCTCAAGGGGTTGGCATACGGTATACAGACCGGCTCTGTATCAACCTCGTCTCTAATTCCTTTATATTTTCACGAAATAAAGAGCTGATAGCCGGCGACTGATTACTACAAGCCGGTCTTCGTTGACTCCGATAAAATGCAGTAATACAGCTCAGATAATATACTGTATATGCTATACTTGTATGTATGTATGTACGTAAATATATATGTGTATATATGTATGCATGTATGTATGCATGTATGTATGTGTGTATGTATGTATGTATGTATGTAAGGCTCACGCCCTTGTTTATGGAAGACATAAGGTAGTAAACGTCCACTAAGTGTTTGAGAGTTCCTGATGTAGAGGCTATACACGCTTGCCTCGGTTTTCAAGAATTTTATAAAAAAAAAAATGTTTTACCCTCGCAGAATGAGGTCCATTATTAATACAAAAAAGATCTTTAGGTGGAGCCTTTTGTCTTGTGGCAAAGTTCCTTTAAGTTCCTTTAACCTTTTCTTTAAGTAAGGTCACCCCACCCTCCCCTCGCCTGAATAAAATCGCTTTGGTTTCTTTTACTTCCTCTTTTTCATCTTCTACTTCCTCCTCTTCTTTATCTTCTACTTATTATTATTCATCTTCTACCTCCTTTTCTTTTTCCATTTCCTTTTTCTCTTCTTGTTCCATCTCGTTTTCAGTTATGGAACATCGTCGTAACCGTTCTTGGGAAAGGTACAGTTGACATTTGGCTGTTTACTGTCAGTAGGGCTTTACTCCTGATTTGTGACCTGCAGTTGTGGAAGGGGGAGGGAGGGAAGGGGGTAGGGAGGGAAAACTGCTGAGGGAGTGGAGGGGAGGGCAAAATATTAGGACGGGATGACAGGGACGGAGTGATTCTTGGGGGATTTTTTTTTTGGGGGGGGGTTAGTGGGCCGGCTAATCCTTCTGCTTTATTCTGTTTGTGTCTTTCATTTTATTTATTTATATTTGTTTTCTTTTATATTTATTTTATTTTATTGTGCGTGCGCGCGCTCGTGTGTGTGTGTGAATTGATGTATGCGTTTGCCTGTGCGCGCGACTGCACAATCTTTCTGTGCAAGAAGCTGTCTTCTTTGTTAGCGAAGGGTGATGATGGGGAGTGAAGAAGTGGAGGAGGAGGAGGAAGAAGGAGAAGGAGGAACAGGAAGGAGGAGGTGGAGGTGGAGGAGAGGAAGAAGGAAGAGGAGGCGTAGGGGAAGAGGAGAGAGGAGGCGGAGAAGAAGAGGAAGAAGGAAGAGGAGCAGGAAGAGAAGAGGAAGAAGGAAGAAGACGTGGCGGAGGAGAAAAGGAAGAAGGAAGAGGAGGCGGAAGAGAAGAAGAGGAAGAAGGAAGAGAAGAAGAGGAAGAAGGAAGAGGAGGTGGAGGAGAAGAAGAGAAAGGAGAAGGAGAACAAAAAAAAAAAAAAGAGGAGGAAAAGGAGAATAAGAATAAGAAGAAAGGCTTGGGAGTTCTAGCGAGTCCAGGAAACGGTGCATTAGCGCCAGGAATAAAGCAAACAGAGCATTAGGTTTCGTTGCTGGGACGGTTACGAATAGAAATACAGGAGGTAATTATCAAACTCTTATCTAGCGTTAGTTAGACCCATCCTTGACTATGTGATACATTTGTGGTCTCCGTCCTATAGAATGGACATCAATTCACTAGAATCAGTACCGAGGAAAATGACCAAAATGATACATGGGCTCAGAAATTTACCTTATGAAGAGAGGCTTAGGCACCTTAACTTACACTCTCTGGAAAGACGCAGAGTGCGGGGTGATCTAATAGAGGTGTTCAAGTAGATTAAAGGCTTGAACAAGGGTGATTCAAACAAGGTCGTCATATTAAGACAACAGGACAGGACTCGCAGTAATGGATTTAAACTGGACAGATTTATATTTAAGAAAGAAATGGGCCAGAACTGGTTTACTAATAGGGTGGTCAACGAATGGAATAGACTTAGTAACCATGTAGTGAGCGCTGAAACTATCGGTTGTTTTAAGAAACGGTTAGACAACATTATGGATGGGGATGACAGGTGGTAATAGGCACGGAACTGCCTAGTTAGTGTAGGCCTTATGGTCTGTTGCAGTATCCTTCATTCTAATGTTCTTAAGAGTGGGGGGGGTGGGAACCACGTGGGTTATAACAGATGTATGCTTGTCTATTCCTAACCCCCGCCCCCGTCTCATTTAACCCATCATTCACCTCCTCCCCCCAAACACACACACACACACACACACACACAAACTCGCTCTTGCATCCTACTCTACATCCTCACCCCTTCTCCTTTCTCCTCTCTCCTCCTCTCTTCCTCCCCTCCCCTCCCTCCATCCATTTTCAGATTCTTCGTCTTTTCTTCTTTGCTATGTTCTTTGTTCTTCTCTACTGACCCTTCTCTCTCTTCTTTATCCCTTTCACAGTAATCCCCTCCTCCCCCTCTTCCCCTCCTTTCGTCGTCCTCCTCACTTTCTTCTCCTCCTCCTCACCTCCTCCTCACCTCTTCCTCCTCCTCCTCCTCCCCTCCTCCTCCCCCTCCTCCTCACTTCCTTCTCCACAATTCCACCTCCTCCTCCGCTATACCTACTCCTCGCCATCCTCCTCCATTTCGCCTTCCTCCTCGTCCTCCTCACCTTCTCCTACTCCTCTTTCCCTTCCTCCTCCACACCTCCTTTTACTCCCCCACACCTCCTCCTCCACACTTCATCCTCGTCTTCCACACCTCCACCTCCTTCTCTATACATACTCCTCGCCCTCCTCCTTGTCTTCCTCACCTTCTCACATTCTTCTACTCCTCTTCTCCTTCCTCCACACCTCCTTTTACTCCTCCCACTCCCCCAGACTCATCCTCCCCGCCTTCTCGCCATCACCTCACTCTCTCTCTCTCTCTCTCTCTCTCTCTCTCTCTCTCTCTCTCTCTCTCTCTCTCTCTCTCTCCCCACATGCCTGGTTACCGCCCCCTTCCCCCTCCCCCCCTTTTATATTTACTACACATTGAAAGCTGACGCTGCATTTTCGCTCAGGACTCCTCTACGCGCTTTCATCATCACCCGGTCGTCCTTTTTCGGCTCTCTCTCTCTCTCTCTCTCTCTCTCTCTCTCTCTCTCTCTCTCTCTCTCTCTCTCTCTCTCTCTCTCTCTCTCTCTCTCTCTCTCTCTCTCTCTCTCTCTCTCTCTCTCTCTCTCTCTATCTTCCTCCTAGTTCTCCGTTTCCTCCTCCTCCTCCTCTTCCTCCTCCTTCCTACTCCTTCCTCCCTTCCTTCTCCTGCTCCTCAAGTCTCCGTCTCTTTCTCCCTCCTTCCTCCACCTAGTCCTCCTTCGTTTCCTCCTCTTCCTCCTCCTCCTCCTCCTTCCTTATACCACTATTAGTAGTAGTAGTAGTAATCATCCTCGTTTTCCTCCTCGTACAACTACTAGTTGTACAAAAAATACCACTATTGATACAACTACTGCTACCTCCTTCAAAACCTCCAAACGGCCCTCCTTCGCCTCCATGACCTCCTCGTTTATTATCCCTGACCATCCCTCGGAGTTGAAATTTGGGAAACAAATATATTTTCTACATCTCCAGCAGACCCATAGATCCCTCTCTCGCTCCCCCTCTTCTCCCCCTCTTCTCCCCCTCTTCAACACCTTGGCTCTCCCCTTCCCCTTCTATTTCCCCTCTAGCTCCAAATTCTCCTTTTCATCTGTTAGCATCTACTTTCTTAATCACTTTCCATATTCTTCCCTTTATATCTCTCTCTCTCTCTCTCTCTCTCTCTCTCTCTCTCTCTCTCTCTCTCTCTCTATCTCTCTCTATCTCTCTCTCTCTCTATCTCTCTCTCTCATTCAGTACTCTCTTCTCCTGTCTCCTTCTTTTTTCCCTTTCATCTCAGCTTCCCTCTTTTCTCTCTTTCGTTCTCTTTTCTCTCCTCTGTTCTCTTTTTTTTACTGTTCTTTTCTTTCTTTACTACTCTTCTCTCTTATCCTCTCTTCTCCATTATCTTCTCTTCTCTCTTCGCACAACTCGTTTATCTCCTCTTTTCTCATCTGGACATCCCCCCTCTCTCTCTCTCTCCTCTCTCCTCTCTCCTCCACATCCCCTTTCTTGCATCACCATCTTCCTCAACGCCTCTTCCCTCCCTGTACCTCTCTTTTCCTCGTCTGCCTCCTCATCCTCATCCCTCTCCTTCATGTGGGTCCTCCTTTACACCTCCTGTCCATTTGTGGCTCCATATCTCTCCACTACCTCTCCTTCTTTACTGCCTCCTCCTACCTCTCAGCCTTTCCTATAGTCTTGGTTGTTGTCTTTTCCGCATCTTCCCCACCATCGGTCCACTCCTTTCCACCCCTCCACCCCTGCGCATTTCCCTCCCTGTTCATTTCCTCCCCCCCCCACTGCGCCTTTTCCTCCCAGGTCCACTCCTTTCCCTCCACCCCCTCCGCTTTTTCTCTTTTGTGTTTTTGCCATTTTCTGGCTACTCCTTTTGAGTCTTTCTCCACCTCCTCCTCCTTCGACTTTTTCTTTGTATCCTCTCTTAACCTTTGTTCGTCTCGGTAACCCCTCCCCCAGCCTCTCTCTCTCTCTCTCTCTCTCTCTCTCTCTCTCTCTCTCTCTCTCTCTCTGTGTGTGTGTGTGTCTGTCTCTTTCACTCTCTTACTCTCTCTCATTCTCTTTTTTCTCTCTCTCCCTCCCTCTTCCTCTTTTCTCTCTCTCCCTCTCTCTCGCCCCCTCTCTCTCTCTCTCTCCCCCTCCCCTCTCTCTCACCCCCCCCTCTCTCTCTCTCTCTCTCTCTCTCTCTCTCTCTCTCTCTCTCTCTCTCTCTCTCTCTCTCTCTCTCTCTCTCTCTCTCTCTCTCTCCATCTCTCCCTCTCCCTTTCCCCCTCTCTCTCCTTCCTTATCTCTCTCATCCTCTCTCTCACTTTCTCTCTCCTACTCTTTCCCCCCCTCTCTCTCTCACTCTGTCTCTTTCCCTTTCCCACTCTCTCCATCTTTCTCTCTTTCCGTAACTTCTTTGCCTTTGTCTATTTCCCCCCGTTTTTTTATACCTCGTGTGTTTGTCCTCTGAGCTTTTGTCATTTTCCGTCATTGTGCTCTTTTCTCTTTTCTCTTTTTAAGCCCTCTCCTTCTCCCCCCCCCACCATTCCAACCTTTCTACTCTTTGTACCTCTTCACTGTGTCCCGCCTATGATCCAGTAAGTTTGTTATTGAACCATATTTGTTCCAGTGTCATTATTTCTACGCCTTTCTCTGTATGTACTATGCCCCTCCCCGCTCCGAGCCTCCGATTCCCTCTCATCCCCCCACTCCCTCTCCTTTCCCCCCACTCCCTCTCCTTTCCCCCCACTCCCTCTCCTTTCCCCCCACTCCCTCTCCTTTCCCCCCACTCCCTCTCCTTTCCCCCCACTCCCTCTCCTCCCCCATTGCCTCTCCCTCTTCTACCCCGTTGCCTCTCCCTCTCTGCCCCCATTCCACTCCCTCTCCTCTTCTCGCTCCCTCTCCTCTTCTCACTCCCTCTCCTCTTCTCACTCCCTCTCCTCTTCTCACTCCCTCTCCTCTTCTCACTCCCTCTCCTCTCCTCACTCCCTCTCCTCTTCTCACTCCCTTTCCTCTCCTCACTCCCTCTCCTCTCCTCACTTCCTCTCCTCCTCTCACTCCCTCTTCTCCCCTTACTCCCTCTTCTCCCCTTACTCCCTCTTCTCCCCTCACTCCCTCTTCTCCCCTCACTCCCTCTTCTTCCCTCACTCCCTCTTCTCCCGTCACTCCCTCTTCTCCCCTCACTCCCTCTTCTCCCCTCACTCCCTCTTCTCCCCTCACTCCCTCTTCTCCCCCACTCCCTCTCCTCCCCTACTCCCTCTCTTTCCTTTACTCCTCCTTCCCTCACTCCTCCTTCCCTCACTCCTCCTCTCACTACTTCTCCCCTCACTCCTCCCCTCACTCCCTTTCCTCCCCTCACTCCCTCTCCTCCCCTCACTCCCTCTCCTCCCCCACTCCCTCTCCTCCCCCACTCCCTCTCCTCCCCCACTCCCTCTCCTCCCCCACTCCCTCCCCTCCCCCACTCCCTCTCCTCCCCACTCCCTCTCCTCCCCACTCCCACTCCGTTGCCTCCCCTCATTCCGTCGCCTCCCCTCATTCCGTCGCCTCCCCTCATTCCGTCGCCTCCCCTCATTCCGTCGCATCCCCCCAACTCTCACCTCCCCCACTCCTTCACCATCACCACTCTCCCCACTCCCTCTCCTACCCCACTACCTCTTCTTCCCCATTCCCTCTTCTCCCCCATTCCCTCTCCTACCCCACTCCCTCTCCTACCCCACTCCCTCTCCTACCCCACTCCCTCTCCTCCCTACTCCCTCGCCTCCCTACTCCCTCGCCTCCCTACTCCCGCTCCTCCCCACTCCCTCTCCTCCCCACTCCCTCTCCTCCCCACTCCCTCTCCTCCCCACTCCCTCTCCTCCCCACTCCCTCTCCTCCCCCACTCCCTCTCCTCCCCCACTCCCTCTCCTCCCCCACTCCCTCGCCCCCGCTATTCCTCGTCCCCCACCCACACAATCCCTCTCCTCCTCCCACTCTCCTCCCTACTCCCTTCCCTATCTCCCACTTTCCCGCCTTTCCCCATTCTCTCTCTTCCCCAGACTCCTCAGCTAAAAGATATTGCCTCACTGGAAGAGTCTTCGTGTAACTTTTGTCACACTTGTTGACAGAGTCGGGCGTAGAGACCGTTATTACGGTTACAGAAATGTCGCTGGCGTGGGTCGACCGTTAACAGTCTACTGTGACGGTGACCGTTGTCGGTTGATCCCATCAGAACGGTGGCTCATTGCCCGGAATGCATTGTGTGATTTTATTGTGCGGGTACTCTTTACCAGCAGTCACCACCGCACAAGTCAGCCCGAAATCCTTATTCCAAGTGGACGAGCCCATACATGACTAAAATCCTGCTGGCAATCCCAAGAAGAATATCGGGGCAAGAAACTCGAACCTGGTTCTGTATTCGTAACTAAGATAGTAAGAAGAGATACGACAGAAGTTTGAAAAAGAACGAACAAAGTAGAATAGGGAAAGGAAGAAAAATGATTTTGAAAAGCTGGATGACGACCTCGTTTCTAGACTTCCCTAAGTGTACAGTTCAACAATGCGTCTAATACTCGTATTCTAGGTTTAACTTCTCTTAGTTCGTCATTCAGCTTCTCAATATATGACGCTAAGGTAATATGACATTTGGAGATTCGAAAAATAAAATATTGTATATCGTTTCGACTCAAACGAACTCACTTGAGTCGCGTAGGTGTGACAGGGCCTCTACTGAGAATAGTAGGAGATAGAATAGAATAGAAGGATGAAAAAGAGCAAACAAAATAGAATAGGGAAAGGAAGAAAGGAAAAAGATTAAGGGCAGGTACTGCGGAGGCGTACTAAGGACAAGTCTTTAGGACGAGTGCCAGACACGAATGGGGACTCTTTCAGCCTTGGGACAAAGGCAGAGCCATTGTAGGCCACGGAACGTCAGCACTGACCGACTCGTCGTCCTCCCTCATCCTCTTCCTCCTCCTCCTCCTCCTCCTCCCTTCCTCCTTCTCCTCCTTCTCCTTCTCCTCCTCCTCCCTTCCTCCTTCTCCATCCTCCCTCCCTTCCTCCTCCTCCTCCATCCTCCCTTCCTCCTCCTCCTCCTCCTCCCGTCCTCCTCCTCCCGTCCTCCTCCTCCTCCCGTCCTCCTCCTCCTCCCGTCCTCCTCCTCCTGCTCCCGTCATCCTCCCTTCCTTCCCCTCTTCCTCCTCCTCCTTATCCTCCCTTCCTCCTCATCCATCCTCCCTTCCTCCCCTCCTCCTTTTCCTTCTCCTCCTCCTCCTCTCCTCCCCCTTCTTTCCCCTCTTCCTCCTCTCTCCTCCGTTCTTCCCCCTCTTCCTCCTCTCTCCTCCGTTCTTCCCCTTGTTCCTCTTTCTTCCCCTCCTCTCCCCTCTCCACCACCAACAACAGTTCGCCCATCACCATCATCCGCCCACCTACAGCACCATATCTCTCTCTCCTTCACGTACTCTTTTGTTTCCTATCCCATTCTCACTGACTTCACATGAGCTGACGTCACAGATGACCTGACGCCACAGATGACCTGACGCAACAGATTTGTTGACACCAACTGTGACGTCACATCACGGGACGTTATAGATGACATGACGTTACAGATGACACCACTCGTAATAGGGTTAACGTGGTAGAGAAAGAGTAGATGAGGCTCTTCAGGAGACTGAGGCTACTTAAGCCTTATCTCGCTCGAGCTTCCGGAGCTGCTTTTAGCCCGTGTCTGCGTGGTGATGTCCTGGTGAGGATTCTCGACTCGTTCCCTACGGATCTTCAGTTCGAATGGTTGAACGTGTGATATATTTTCGTTCGTGCTGTTTCCTTGTTGTTGGTTTTGTAGTTCCCGGATTCAATTTATTTTCATACATTTATTTATATGTTTTTTAATTTATGTATTTATGATTATTTGGTTAATTTTTGTTTTATCTTAATTATTATAATATGTATTTATGTATAATTATTTGTTATTTATTTGATTAATTTTTTTTTTTTCAATTATATTTTATGTATTTATTTATTTATATGTATATATTTTTGTTAAGTGTACCTTCCCAAAGTTAGATGCGGCCAGGCTCCAAGTGTGGCCAAAACAAAGTGCCAAAAACATGGCACTCCCACCTTCACCCCACGCCCTGGTGCCAGGGTGTTTCCGCCAGACACCGCCGCCGCCTCTGACTGGCAGGACTCGTGGCTGCCACCGTGGTTCCTACAGACAGCGGGAACTCGCGCCAAATATGGCCCGGGGCCATTTCTGGGAACTCCCGGACTTGGAGACAAAGGGGAGATTAAAATGAACCCGAGGGGAGAAAATGGGGGAAGAGGAGGAGAGAAGATGTGGAGAAAATGGGAGGAGGAAGACAAGAGCAGGAGAGTTAGAAAATGGGGTGCGGGGGAGGAAGACAGACGAGGAGAGGGAAACAATAGAGTGAAATAGGGGACAGGGAGAAGGGTGAAGAAGGGGAGAGGATAAAAGGTGAAGTTAAGATGGATGAGAAGAGTAGTGGAAGAGGGGGAAGAGAGTAGTGGAGAGAATTGTGAAAATGTCGGCAGTGGCGGAAAAAATGTCAGAGAATGGAGAAGAGGGAGAAGATACGTAGGTGGTAGAAGTGTGTGTGGAAAGGGGGCGAAAGGGGGGGTGTGACGAAGGGGGGCGAGTGGTGACGGGGGGGGACGAGTGTCGAAAGGGGGGGGGCGAGTCCTGGAAATAGTCAACGCGAGTGCCAGAGCACGATGGGAGTTGGAAAATATATTGCTTCTGAATAAGAGGGACATATCAACGAGGAAGGGGATCGCCCTAGTTAAGAGAAGGGGGATTAGGTGGTGTAGTGCAGTGTTGCTCAACCAAGGGGTCCGCGGAACCCAACTACCAAGGGGTACGTAGGATGGGAAACTACTCAATATGTTAGTTAATCCTGTCATGGCAGTTTTTTTTTTTTTTTTTACAATGTCTTAATCAGGATGTAATTTTTTCAAGTTCTTACTTCGCTAGTTGTCTCTCAGAATGTGGTTATGATTTGTATGATATAGTTTTTCTATCACTAAATGGTTAGAATAGTGCCTTTATCCTATCTAATCCCTTACCAAGGGGCCCCCAGAATATACAAGTCAATGTGAGGCGGCTACAAAGCTTAACAAGATGAGAAATCCCGGTGTAGTGGATAAGAGCGCTCGATCAGTCTTAAAACTCGTGTGTTCAGATGTAGTGTCGTTTATGCAAAATATAATTTGGTGCATCCTTTCTTACGCTTATGAATCCTAAGATAAAAATGATTATGATAAATGAATAGATAAAATAAAATATAAATGAAAGAAATAATTGGGAACCCTAAGTACGTGAACAAATAAGTATATGAATATAGAATAAACGAATGAGTGAATAACTTATTAATTAAAGAGGACATGAATAGAGAGATGAAGTAGACGACGGAGATGGGAGACCGTGGACTCTGGGCAGCTCTCCCCCGCGGGAGGATCCGCCACTTGGGGGCGGACGGTTCAGCACACAAAGACGTTGTTTGCAGGCGCGGGTGACAACTGTTTAAAAGGGGGCGCTGGAGGGGCGAGGGGGTGCGGGGGCGCTTTCCTACGCCACAAGGAGCAATTAGCGGCCTCGCATTCAAACTTCGTTGTGGTGAGAGGAAGGGAAAGGAAAGGGAGTGGGAGGCCGGAGAGAAATGTAGGGGGAGGGATTGGGAGGTGGTGGTGAAAGTCGTGGTGGTAGTAGTGAATGTGGTGGTGGTGGTAGGTGGTGGTGGTGGTAGTGAATATGGTGGTGGGGAGGGAAACTGGGTGTGGGGGTAGAGAAAGGAGGAATCTTGTCGCCTAAATTGATTGAAATCTTTTGGCGAAGGAATAGGAATTAGAGGAAGGAGGGAAGGGAAGAGGAGGGAGGTGGGGGGGGGTGAAATGGTTCTAAGAGGGCGGTGGGCGAGGAGGCGTTGAGAGGGATGGAGGCGAGGGAAAAGAAATATGTTAGGAAGAGAGACAGAGTAGGAGGTATGTAAGAGACTGAAAAAAGGTAAAGAGGAGAAAGCGAAAAGGGAACAAGAGATAGGGGAAGAAGCGTGAGGAGATTAGGAGGCAAAATGACGAAAAGAAAGGAGGAGGTTGTAGTGTGTGTGTGTGTGTGAGTCGCCCACCAGCCTCCCTCATCTCATCGCACTTCACCGGAACACTGTCGCCGTCGATCACCGACGGACTGCCTTAAGCAAACAAGCTTGTGTATGTGTGTGTGTGTGTTGGCGTGGGATGGTGAACAGAAAAGATAAAAGAAGGAATAGGATACGGCAGGCGGATGGAAAGGGGAGAAAGGGGGAAAGAGAGGATAATTGGGAAAGAGAGAGAAACCGAAGAAGGAGTTGTTGGGGGAGAGAGGAAACCCAGCGCCTCTGCTTCAGGCGACCGAAGTCAGCCTGAAACGTGGGGTCCCGACTCTTGCTACGGATGTTTGGTACTCTGGAAGCATATTCCAAATACGTACATACATAACGAGCATGCATATGGAAAATCATGTATACATACATTTATCCGTACGTCATAATACGTGTGTACATGTATGTAACAGATGTACATGCATATATGCACATAGGTAATACGGATATAACGTTCCTGCAGATTTGCATACATATGTATACAGAGCTACTTAGATACATGTGTGCACCGTCATATACATGTATGTATATATACGCACGTTTGAGCAGTATCACACACACACACACACACGCACACACACACACACACACACACACACACACACACACACACACACACGTACGTGTGCGTGCGCATCGATCAATCACTTGGTCCTCAAAGCCCTTGACCGCCGTTACTGCCTCTCAACTTAGTCTCCTCCAGGAGTCGTCCCCTAGATCTTCTCTTGAGAAGCACCTCTCCTCCTCCACTTCCTCCTCTATCACCTTCCCACCACCAACTCCTACTCCACCAGCTCCTACTCCACCAGCTCGTCCTACTCCACCAGCTCCTCCTGCTCCACCAGCTCCTACTCCTAGCTCCTCGTCCTACACCAACTCCTCCTACTCCACCAATTCCTCCTACTCCACCTACTCTTCCTACTCCACCAGCTCCTACTCTCCATAAACTCCTCCCACTACTACTACTACTCTACCAACTCCCACTCCACCTACTCCTCTCCTACTCCTACTCTACCAAATCCTCATACTCCAACTCCTTCTACTTCAACTCCTTCTACTCCACCAACTCCTCCTCCTCCACCAACTCTTTCTCCACCAACTCCTCCTCCTCCACCAACTCCTCCTCCTCCACCAACTCCTCCTCCTCCACCAACTCCTCCTCCTCCACCAACTCCTCCTCCTCCACCAACTCCTCCACCAACTCCTCCTCCTCCACCAACTCCTCCTCCACCAACTCCTCCTCCACCAACTCCTCCTCCACCAACTCCTCCTCCTCCACCTACTCCTCCTCCACCAACTCCTACTTCAACTCGTACTCCTCCTCCTCCATCAGCACCTTCTCCTTCTCCCCCTCCTCCTCACCGTCCCTCCTCCTTCCTCCCCGTCCCTCCTCTCACTCCCTCCTCATCCATTGTTTCACAGAATATTTACTTTTTTCGGATTTGTAATGATTATTTATCAGCGAGTGAGTTGATTTTTTCTTCTGCTTCTTCTGGGGAATTACTT
>NC_134818.1:31040493-31042993 GCF_046742065.1 Oratosquilla oratoria
ATGCAAGGATATTGTATTGAGTGTAGGAATGGACCAGGGCAATAGAGGATGGAGGCCTCCGGAACTATGGTACACACTTGAGTCACACTTGAGTCACACTGCGGACTCGGGTCTCTCTGCCGACTTTCACTTTGGTCTTGGGTCACTGCGGTTTTAGGTCATTTTGGCCTTAGGTCACTATAACCTTGGGTCACTGTGGACTTGGGTCACTTTGACCTCGGATCACTTTGGCCTTGGGTCACTGAGGACTTGGGCCAATACAGACTTGGGTCACTGTGGACTTGGGCCATTACCAACTTGGGTCACTGTGGACTTGGGCCATTACCGACTTGGGTCACTGTGGACTTTTAGGGACGGTATGTGCTTTGGCTCCAAGTAAATGTTGTACGAATCGCATCGAGTCGATGCAGGTTGATGGTTCCCCTTAACGACCTATTCCAGCCAATTGGTCATTTTACGATTTGATATAAAATTGTCGAGCAGTATAGGTGATCCTAAGTGTTTGCTGTGCGTGTGTTCGTGTATACGTGTGTGCGCGTTTGTGTGTTTGTGTGGGTGTATATCTGTGTTCGTGTGTGTGTGCGTGCGTGCGTGAGTGTGTTATACAGCTGTTATAATACAATGTGAGGCATGGTGTATGCTTTTCAGTTTTCCAATATGAAAATGTATAAAAAAATAATTATATAAACTAATAGAAGAACAGTCTTTTCTGTAATGCTCACGTAAAGAATGAAAAAATATGGAGAAAATGACCAGCTATGATTCAAGGAAATTCGAGGATTACACACATGTAATATGTAAAGTAGATACTCGACATGGTAAGATGAGCCGATTGTCGTGAAGCGAGAATTTTTTTTATTGTTGAAGCATTATCACACTGGGCTATTTTTCCTCCGACTCTTGGTGTAGATTTGCAGCCCGCAGCTTGCGGGGAGGAATCTGATATCCTGAAGAAAAAAATTTCTTCCAGTATATTAGATTACATTCTGTGTATTTTTGTTGAGAAAACAAAATAGTATGCCACAGTGATTTTACGGCGAAAAAAGTTCAGGAGGTGGAAAGTACCGCCGATTAATCGGAGGTTGGAGGAAAACAGCCCAGTGTGATAACCCCTTTATCGCGTTGTGTTGTGGGTTCCCGCCTATGCCGCGGGTGACAGTGATTACTTCGGGTGTGCACGCAAATGTAAGGCAATACGTAACGCCCAGAATGGATATTAGGCAATGTGTAACTTTTACGGGCGGAGATTAGGCAATACATAAATTTCCTAGTGGATATGCAAAGGCGATTTATGACGCTGGCAGAGGGTATGAGGCCTTCTATTACGTCACGAGTGATTCCTGGGGCGTTTTATCGGGGAGTAAATGATATTGAGTTTCGATGCAAAAACCTGCCGTGGGTTGGGAGCAAAAATGTGTGTTGGGGGAGAGAAGGGGATGTGAGGATGGTTCCGGACAAAATAGGAATGGTTTTGGTACAGGGTTAGAACTAGGCAGTTCCATGAACAGTGGTAAGGGACATGGAACTGCCTAGTGTAGGCCTTATGATCTCTTCCAGTCTCCATTCTTGTGTTCTTGTGGTTTTGTGGTTATTTGGGAATGGTTTTGCTATGATGTGGGAATAGTTTTGTGGGAAGAAGTGGGAATGAAGTTGTGAAAATTGTGCTGGACTTGAGATTAACAGCAATTACGCTGTCGGATTAGAGCTCATGTGGCCCAAGCTATAGGTAATGCTTTGACATTGCGCGCACGCACACACGCACACACACACACACACCAACACCAACACCAACACCAACCATCACTTTGCCAGAGGGGTAGGGTAAAGACTTTTAGTGCTGTGCAGGTTTTTCATCCCTGGTTGAAGCCCGATCTCGACACAGCTGCTTTAGCAATCAAGTACGCTATCCACCACTGTCCAGTTAGCCATACGTGTGCTTTCGTGTGCGTATATTAACGTGTCCTAAACGTTCTAGCGTGCGGTCATCTGTTCACCCAAATATTCATAACGTATTATCGTGTTCAATTTGTGGGCTTGAACACACGTGCGTGTATACCTATGTACGTAAGTACGCTTACATGTACGTGACGTACATGTGAACGTTCTTCGTGACGTACATGTGAACGTTCTTCTTGCTGGTTTGTTTATTCAAGGAGAAGAAAAAAACGTCTTTGGGAGACGAGCCTCAGTTTGTTGTCTTTGAAGGGAGGCGAGCTTCTGAAGACTTGGGGGAACAATGCGTTCGGCGAGAACAAGAACAAGAACAGGAACAGGGGCGGGAACAGAAATAGGGACAAGAACAGGAAGAGGTAAGAGAACATGTACCCAGAACAAGAACAGTAACAGCATCATGAACACGGCCTAAAGAACATTTATAAACGGTGTACGCTGGAACGATTGTAGGATTGGGCTTGATCTCTCTCTCTCTTTCTTTCTCTCTCTCTTTCTCTCTCTCTCTCTCTCTCTCTCTCTCTCTCTCTCTCTCTCTCTCTCTCTCTCT
>NC_134818.1:31047993-31080493 GCF_046742065.1 Oratosquilla oratoria
CCACGTTTCCCCTCACCTCTTTCCCCCTTCCCTCTTGCCCTTTTCTCCCACTTTCCCTCCTCACACTCCTTCCTCACCCTCTTCCCCCTCTTCCTCTTCCCCCCTCCCCGTCTTTCCCTTCTCTTTACCCCTCGTTTCCCCTCTTCCCCCCTCCTCTCTTCTTGACGCGTTTCTTTCAATCAGTACCATCAGTAAGCTCCCCCCTACCCCCACATTTCATCGACTGGTTCAATATCATCCTTCTCCCCCGATGTCTCTTCCCCCTCCCCCATGCCCCCCATTCCTCCCATTCTGTTGATGGCTATGTTCTATGAAGAGCCACCTTCGTAGCTCAGAACCTCATCAGCGCCATCCTTTTCCCTTTATCGGCTGACCATCCGTGTCCCATTGTAAAGGCACGTGGCACGCTGCAGTAGCGTTGGCACATCACTATGATGCACCCTGTAGTGCCAATGACGTACCCAAACTTCTCACGACAATTCATGTTTCATCGCAGGTGATCTATTGTGTGACGCTTTGTGACGATGCGTCACCTGTGATGCATTGACATTCATATGACATCTGTCCCACCCTGTGACGTGAGGGTAGCCATCTGACAAATCTACGGACGCTGGACCAAAAAGTTCAGTACCACGAGGCGATGTGACGTCGTGTCGCAATGATCATGGAACGATATGACGTCAGTTTGTCGTAGAATCTCAGCATTGGCGAAAAAATAATGTCGAGACCTTGTAGACACCAGTGCGCCTAATTGAAATATTTGTTTTTAATATTTTCTGTAACTATTATTTGTTCTTATTTACTAATCCTAGAAGACAGTGAAGTCTATAAACGAAACTATGACGTCATATCGAAGTGGGTAAACAATGCCATCAGGTCACGTCCACCTGGAAGACTAAAGTCTGTAAACAAAAATATAACGTCATAGCGAAGTGGGTAAACAATGTATGACGTCATAGCGAAGTAGGTAAACAATGACGTCAGGTCGCCCGCATGTTTGCTTGGAAGACCGACCCTTTCTGACCTGCCTTGACCTTCTTTGACCTGCCTTAACCTTCCTCGACCTTCCTTGACCAATAGACACTGTATACCAGCTGCCAGGACCGATATCTAATATAGTTTCTTTGCAGCACGTAAGCACAGTTCTCCCTCCCTCCCCTCACTCACTCGTTCTCTTCCTCTTTTTCTACCTCTCTTCTCTCCTCCTATCCCTCTCTTCTCTCCTCCTATCCCTCTCTTCTCTCCTCCTATCCCTCTCTCTCTCCTCCTATCCCTCTCTCTCTCCCCCTCTCTCTCCCCCTCTCTCTCTCTCTCCCTCTCTCTCTCTCTCTCTCCCTCTCTCTCTCTCTCTCTCTCTCTCTCTCTCTCTCTCTCTCTCTCTCCCTCTCACTTTCTTACACACACACACACAAACAAACAAACACGACACAAATATCGTGCCCCTCGTAGTGTATAAAGTCCACCACACTTCAGACCGTTACTGTCTCCGTTGTACAGCATGAAATTTAATCCAGGATGAAAAGAAATGGAGAAATGTCGGAAGACGGAGTAAACAAGTTGAGATTGGGTTCATCGCAAGTGAGCCGCGAGGAAGAGACGGACGCCGGTCGGATGCACAGTATCGGTTCCAATATCGTCAGGTCACAGACCCGACTCGATCCTGACCTGACGTGACCCGATTTTTTTTTTTTTTTTTTTTTTTTTTTTTTTTTGCGGTTTGAAGATTAATGGCGAATATTTGAACCACCTAAGATTTGCGGATAACATAATTCTTATTTCAGAAAGAGCAGAAGACTTGCAAGAGATGCTGAGTGATCTTAACAAGGAAAGTCTCAAAGTAGGTTTAAAAATGAATAAGACCAAAACCAAAGTAATGTTCAACACGAAAGTTGAAAGTAAGGATTGTAATTGATGATGAGAGTCTTGAAGTTGAGGAGTATAATTATATAGGACATGGTGAAAGTGACAAAAGATCATGATATTTAAATAAAAACGCGTATTACAATTGGCTGGAAAGTGTTTGGTAAGTATAATAAAATCGTGAGAGGCTCTCTACCTTTATGTTTGAAAGGTAAAGTTTACAATCAATGCATTCTGCCAGCAATAATCTACGGGTGTGAGACTTTGAAACTGACGAAGGTAATGGAAACAAAGCTAAGGACTGCACAGAGGAGAATGGAGAGAACAATGATGGAAATAACGCTGAGAGACCAAAAGAGAGCAAGTTGGGTGAGAGAGCAGACTAGAGTGAAAGATATTGTGGAGGCGGTGAAAGAGAGGAAGTGGAATTAGAAAGGTAAGTTAGTGCGAACGACTGACAAGCGATGGAGCAAGTGTGTTACTGAGTGGACGCTGCGAGATAGGAAGCGTAGAAGAGGGAGACCTGACAGATGGAGAGACGAGATTGAGAAGTTTGCAGGAGTGACGTGGCAGAGGTTGGCGAGGTCGTGTGAATCATGGAATGCTATGAAGGAGGCCTTTGTTCAGCAGTGGACTCAGGATGGATGATTTGATTTGGTGTGTGTGTGTGTATGAACGCGCTGCTTACGAGCATGTTCATGCATACGTACACGACCGCTCACTCTCCTCTAATTCCCACTCGTTTTCTCTGGATTCTCTCCCACACTTTTACCTTTCGTTATCTTTTTCCGTCAGATTTTTCCCTCGCTTTCTTTTTATATCTCTCTCGCTCTCTCATTTCTCTTTCTTGTCTCTGTCTCTCCCCACCTCTCTCTCTCTCTCCCTCTCTTTCTCTCTCTCTCATCTGTTTCTTCTGTCTCGCGTATGCACACATATTTTCCCTAAAACGCTTTTACGATTTAATAAATCTGAATATCTAACTATTGTTGTTGTTATTAGAATATTATCACATTATTGTTATTTACTTTGTTACTGTTACTTTGTTTACTTGGTTATTGCTGAAATGAAGAGAAATACGGAAAATGTGCGCTTTTAATTGAATTTGAAAATAAAATTTATTCCAAGTGCACGTATGTTACTTTACCCCTCCAATACGGCCACCAAATGTAGATAAAACACACACACACACACACCCGCACGCATGCACGCAAATGTATTGTGTAAGATATTTGGGGGAAAAGGCTGTGTGCGCATGTGTGTGTGTATGTGTGTGTGTATACGCGCGTGTGTGTGTACGTGTACGCGTGCATGTGTGTACGTGAGTCTGTCAGCATGCAGAGGCAAAAATCATTAGTGGCCTTTAATGTCACAGCTGTTCGTTTAAAAGCCAACTGCCGTTCATTTCATTCGGAATATTGATGAATGTGGAACCACGTCCTCTATAGCTTTTGTCCTGCGTCACCCTATTCTATTCACCCGAAGGGCCGGCGGCTACAATGACTCAAATGGGTCAATGCCTTCAACAAGGGTGATGCAAACAAGGTCATCATATCAAGACAGCAGGGAAGTACTAGTAATAATGGATTTGAATTTGAGGATTTGAGAGTTAAGAATGAAATGGGCAAGAACTGGTTTACCAAAAGAGTGGTTAATGAATGGTAGTGACCGCTGAAACTACTGGTTCAATAACTACTGGTTGTTTTACGAGAAGGTTAGATAACTTTATGGATGGGGATGATACGTGGTAATGGACATGGTACTCCCTGGTGTAGGCCTTACGGTCTCTTGCAATCTCATTCTTATGTACTCACGAACTTCTTGAAAGTTTCCTCCACCAAAGGTGGGGAGGGGGGAGGGGATTATTTTGAGCTGAATAACATCGCATGGCGACAAAGTTGTAAAGAAATAGAACTAGTATACTCTTGAGCCTGAGGGTAGGCGAATATGCGGAAAAGGTTGAGACCAACTAGGCGGGGGTCCACAGGCCTCTGGTAGCTTTCTCCCTCGTATGAACGGATCTCCAAACGAGACAGGCTGTGCCGTTCAAAAAAATAAAATCTTAAGGTTCTTTGTGTAAAAAAAAAAGAAAAAAGGCCGCTCAGGGACGGCCCTTTGTGTACCTAAAACACACGCTTCAGATGCGTCTGGCTGCAACGGAGTGTCTGAAGGAGTGCCAAGGTGGAGTATCTGAAGGATTGCCACGGTGGAGTAGTGTCTGGAGGAGTGCTAGAGTGGAGTAGTGTTTGGAGGAGTGTCTAAAGGAGTGGCAGAGTGGAGTAGTGTCTGAAGGAGTGCCATGATGGAAGTGCTTATAAAGAGTCTCAGGATGAAGTAGTATCTGAAAGGAGTGCCAGGATGGAGAAGTGTCTGAAGGAGTATCAGGGTGGAGTGTTTGATGTAGTCACGTGAATACATGTAAGAATTTTTTATTTACAATAGAACGGTGTTATACTGTTATTCTGTTATTCACGACTTCTACTGCGTTGAACTTTACGAGTCGGGGCAAAACTGAAAGCCTGGTTGAAGCAAAAACATCTCTGAAACAACTGTTTGGAACTTCAAATATTTAGAGGGAGAGAAAAATAGTCAAAATGTGAAAGTCTAAAACAAGGAGAATTCGTTGGGTCATGTTAAAGAGATCGATGTTGCCAAGCAGTCTGCAAAACATGTCGAGGCATATGTTGGCACCCCAAAGGAGGTTACTGCAACCTTCGATTCTTCGGCGACACCGCACACCCCCGCAACCTTCAACACCGTAAAATCACAATGGCAAACTATCTTGTTTTCTCAACAGATGACATAGAATGTCATTTAATATGTTGGAGGGAAATTACTTTCCTTCCCGAAAGCTGCGGGCTGCAAATTTCCTCCAACAGTCGGAGGAAAAATAGCCCAGTGTGATAACGTCTTAGGCTGAATGAAATATACTGATGGTGACCAGTATTAAATCTTTGAAGAGATAATGGACAGTGGAGAATGTATGATAGTTTGAAGTCCACTGTTTCTCCAATCCCCATTTCCTCATTCTCCCCTCCCCCACCCCCATTTCCTCATTTTCACCCCCCACAGCCAGCTGTAGTTGTTCAACCCCCGTCAGGCGGTCGGCACGCCAGCAGCATATCAGTTGGGAGAAGATAAAGGCAGAAGGTCTGACGTTTTGCCGATGGGGCGGATGACGTGTTGCTCATTTGAGAGTTGAAGCGATGCTCCCGCTAATGATGGTCGTGATGGCGGCGGTTACGGCGACGGACGAAGGACTCTCCCACCCACCCCCTCTTCTTCGTCTTCTTCTTCTTCTTCTTTGTCTTCTTTTCCTTCAGGGAAGTGGGAAGGGGTTGAGAAGGCACCCATGAAGTGATGGGAGTTGAGGTAAACCACGATTGTGGGATTGGAAACTCCCTGGGGCAGGAGCGGGCGACCCGGAGAGAGTAAAGGCCCGATTGCTAATTAGAACTTGTCGGGCCTTCCGGGGCATTGCCCGCGGCCTCGGAAGAGGCAAAACATTTTTCGACCTCGACAGAGTCCTCCGGAATGTTTTCGAGGCCAAAGCTTCTAACCCCCTTCTCCCCTCTCCCCTTTCCCCCTTCCTCCTCTTCACCCGTCCTCCCCTTTTCCCTTTCCCCTCTTCCCCTCTCCACCCGTCCCCTTTCTCTCCCTCCATCCCCCTTCCTCCTTTCCCCTCCGGTTGGATTTTGCTCGTAAACTCCATGATTGTGTATTTATTGACAATGATTTGTTTATGATATATATATATATATATATATATATATATATATATATATATATATATATATATATATATATATATATTTTTTACATATTTTATTAGATTTCCATTGATTAATTTTTTTCCCTTTAATTCAGTTTTTAATTTTCATTAAGTTATGATCTATTTTATTTTTTTTTATTACTATTTCCAATGTGTATGTTATTTAATTTTTTTGAGTGGGGATAAGAGTCGTATCCCATCATGAAGGGACCCCCAATCGATCGAGACCTCATTTCGGCCAGGGTCCGACTCTTGTCAGAGTAGAATCTGATGTTTGCCACAACAGTGTATACCCATAAAGTGTTGAAATATGTAAGACAGATGAGTGGATGGATGGTGAGATAAACACAGGGAACCGTTTAGTGATTTATTCTGACGTTTCGTCCTTACCAGGACTTCTTCAGAGCACATCATGTACTCTGAAGAAGTCCAGGTAAGGACGAAACGTCAGAATAAATCCCTAAACGGTTCACTGTGTTTATCTCACCACCCATCCACTCATACCCATAAAGTATTTCCGTATTGAAGGGGTTCAAATTTAAGGCGTTCATTAGTTAAGATCTTGGAAAATCCCTTGAATTATATTTTTGAAAAAAAAAAAATCGGAGCTACTGATCACGAGGGAAGGAATTGGGAAAACATATAAAGAAAAGTCGTGTGGGCGCTAAAATAATTTCACACACGAAGACATAACACACGTCCAACCCAACCCAGCTTCTCTCCGAAGACAAGAACAAGCTTACATTTCATGGTGACTCGGTGAAACAAAATCCCTCGATGATAGCGCCCCCCCCCAAAAAAAAAAAAAAAATAAAATAAGTGTCAAGAAAACCGTGGCTCGGGACTCAACTTGGGGGACGAGTCTTCCCTCAAAACTCCTGAAGACGACCTCTATGTGGGTCAACCTCGATTCTCTCGCCCCAGTTCCCTCCGGCAACGATCGTGATAAACTAAGTTAGATTAGCCGAGGCTGGTTTTATCATTGCCTCGCGTGTTTTCATTTCGCAAATACAAAAGACCCAAGTTTGTTCTAATTCAGCTTTATTGTCTGAGTTTTCTTACGTAAGACGTTTGATAAAAGGAGGAGTGCGCTGGCTTCCAACTGCACATGCGTGCCTGCAGATATACTGGACGCACGCGCGCACACACACACACACACACACACACACACACACACACACACACACACACACACACACACACACACACACACACACACACACACACACACACACACACACATGCTCTTTCATATGGCTTTGAAGCAATGTTATACACGTGGACATGAATATACGGGTACATTTATAGTGTACGTGTGTGTGTGTGTGTGTGTGTGTGTGTGTGTGTGTGTGTGTGTGTGTGTGTGTGCGTGTGTGTGATCGTAAACATGTTTCAAGTTTGCCTGCCCACAAAAAGCACCACAGGAACAAGCGCAACAAACAAACGAGCAATTAATCACAAACGTTAGGTCGGTAATAAGAATACTGTCGACTGTGGGATTGATTAATTGAATGCGACGGATTACAGGCGACGGCGGTGGTGGTGGTGGTGAGTGTGGGGGAAGTATTAATGCAAGAAGAGGGGAGAGATTGGGAGAGGGACGAGGGGAGATGTCAAGGAAAAGGTGGGTATGAGAGGGGAATTGTGGTGTGAGGAAATGGGAAAAATATTGGGGTTGAGTTACGTTGGGTGATAGTAAGAGGTTGGGGGATGATAGGGAGAGGGGAGAGAAAGGGAGAT
Source organism: Oratosquilla oratoria (assembly GCF_046742065.1). NCBI lineage: Eukaryota > Metazoa > Arthropoda > Malacostraca > Stomatopoda > Squillidae > Oratosquilla > Oratosquilla oratoria. Next base: position 31,055,363 of record NC_134818.1, read on the forward strand.
CGTAGGAGGGGTGATAATGAAAAGAGGTATAGGTGAGCGGGGGAAGTTGGGAAGGTTAAAATGAAGCTTAAGTTGTTGGGGGGAATGGGGACTGATAGTGGAAGGTGGGAGGGAGGGAATTGGCAATAAAAGGGGAGAGAATGGGTTAGGGGTGAGAGCAGATGTGAGGGATGAAGTCGGAGTGAGGGAGAGATGTTGGAGGGAAGTGTTGATGATGAAGGGTGAGGTGAAGGAAAATGTTAAAGGAGGAGGAGGAGAAGATGTTGGGGCGAAAAAGGTTGAGGAGGAGGGGCGTGACTGCCTAGATGGGCTTGGTCAATTGAGCGGAATGATAAATATACTGTTGTGGCTACTGTACTATATTGTATTATTGCACTGGGCTATAGTACTGGTAAATAACACCGAGGTATAGTTTTGGGTACATTATATTAAAGTAATGAGGCATACTGGGGGATAGTACTTTGCATAAATGGAGCATCATACTGGCACACCATACTGCGCATAGTGGTGGATAGTGGCGCAAAGTACTGGTACACTGTATTGGTGCATTTTACTGGGGCGTGATACTGGAGCGCACTCAGAAGGTACAGCATTGAGGGATCTTAGTTTCTTCTAAGATTCCTGGATATTGCCCTGGTCGTAAAAGGCCGCAGTAACAATCCCAGCGCAGTCCTCACCACCACCAACGCCACCACCACCACCAACGCCACCACCACCACCAACGCCACCACCACCAGCGCCACCACCACCACCCCCACCATCACCACCCATCTCCTCCTCCTTGTCTTCCTTTTACTTCCTCCGTTTCCCTCTTCCCTTTTTCTTCCTCCTCTTCTCTCCTATTTCCTCTTGTTCCCCCTTTTCTCCTCTTCCCTCCTCTTCCTATCACTTCCTACTCCGCTTCCCTCCTACTCATTTTCCTTCCCATTCATTTTCCTTCCCATTCCCCTACCTACTCATCCTTCCTACTCTTCCTTCCTACTCTTCCTTCCTCTCTTCTTCCCTTCTTCCTTTTGTATTTATCTTATTTCACTTCCTCTTATCATCTTCGCCTCCGTCTCCCCTATTTCCTTTTCTTCCTTCTTACTTTCCCTCTCCCCCCCTTTCTCTTTGTTGTTTCACCTCTACCCCACTCCCCTCGCCCCCTTTTCCCCTCCCCCGGCCCCCTTCACCTTGCCCTCATTTCCGCTCTCTACCCTTGTCCCGTCCATACTCGCTTCCCCTCTTTCGCCTCATTTTCCTCTTCCCCTTTATTCATCTTTTTCACTCTCCTTCCTTCTTCCTCCGTTCATATTTCCCAATTTCCTTTCCTTCCTCGTTCCTCTTCCCCACATAGCCCTTCCTCTTCTCCACCTTCCCCACCTTCCTCTTCTCCTCCCTCCCGCTCTTCCTCTCGCTTTTTCTCCTCTCCTCCCTCCTACCCTTCACCTTCTCCTTCCTCCTGCCCTTCATCTTCTCCCTCCCTCCCTTCCTCTTCTCCCTCCCTTCCTTCCTCTTCTCCTCCCTCCCTCCCTCCCTTCCTTCCACTTCTCCCCCTCCCTCCCTTCCTCCCTCCCACCATTCTCTTCCCCCTATCGCCCTTCCTTTTCTCCCCATAGCCCTTCCTTCTACCCTCGACATTCCTCTTCCCTCTCCTCCCTTCCTCTTCTCTTCGTCTATATTGTCCTCGCACTTTGGTAGGTTCGTCTCCCCTTCTCGGAGCCTCTCCACAAATTTCTTTCCTCCACCTCTGGCTCTCCAACACACACACACGTACACAAACACACACACACACACACACACACACACACACACACACACACACACACACACACACACACACACACAAAGTACACTTCTCGTCCTCTATACCATTTCCTCGCCCTCCACACTCCCTCCTCTTCCTCCACATTCTCTTTTCTTCAACGCTCATCATAACTGGCAGACCTCTCCAGGCCACTCCACATGAGAGAAATCTCCCCAACACTCCTTTCCCCAGCATTTCTCCCTCATCCCCCCATCCCTCCTCCCCTCATCTCCCCATCCCTTTTCCCCTCATCTCCCCCAGTCCTCTTCCGAATGTTTAGGCTCTTCTACGTCGTCGTTCACCAACACAAGGGAGGCTTCCACTCATATCGATGCTCCCCCCTCCATCCCTCCCTCCCTCCCTCCCCAACACACGGTCTGTAGCACACGAGGCAAATGAAGTCCTCATCAAGCTCTTTCCTTTACCTCCCTCCTCTCTTTATACCCTTCCTCTCCCTTTTCGTTCCCCCCTCCCTCTATTCTCTCTTTCCCCCTCTTTCTCCTCCTCCCCCTGTATTCCCCCTCCTCGTACCCCTCTTCCAACACTTTCCTACAGCTCCTCCCTGTCATCATTCTCACCTCCTTCCCTCGTCCCCTCCTCTCCTCCCAATCTTCCCTCCTCCCCTCCCCTTAGTTGATCCTTCTCCTCCCCTTAGTTGATCCTTCTCCTCCCCTTAGTTGATCCTTCTCCTCCTACTCCTCCTCCTCCTCTTAATACTTTTCCTACACTTCCCTCTCGTAATGCTGCTCCTCCTCTCCTCCTCCTCCTTCCCCCTCCTCTTACTCCTCCTCCCTCTCCCTCCCTCTCCCCCTCCTTCCCCTTCCCCCAACCCCCCCACCTCCCCCGTTCCTTTCACCTGTTGTTTATGACGCCAGCGGTGTGAAAGACTTGCTCCCACTTGTTTATTTTCCAGTCTGCCTGGAAATGGCAGTGGCACCAAAACTGGCACTTTTCTTGAAAGAGTGGCACCGAATGGCACTGATGGGGACGGAGTAAGGCGGATGGGGGTATGCATATGTGTAATATATATATATATATTACACACACACACACACACACACACACACACACACACACAAGTTTGTTGAGGATATGCTTACTGTGTTTTGTATATTGTCAGTGTCTTTCTGCCGACTAAAGTGTGTGTGCGCGCGTATGTAGGCAGCATACACGTGTGTGCTCTTGTGCGTGTGTGTGTGTGTGGATATTCATTCTAACAAATAAAGCTAAAGGGTGATTAACCTAATAACATACTGTATAAATTTTGCCATGGTCATTAGCAAGCAATTTTGAGCACTAAGTAATAGTGTTGTCACTGACACCCGAAAAATGTTGGTCCCGTTGTCACCATGAGAGTTGGTTGGTGGCAGTGACATTGACACTCTGGACTGCCAACACGCTGGGAGAGGATAACCCACAGCGCTGAGACCTCTAAGTTCCAACTTTGCCTCACGGAGAACCATGGCACTAACTTTGCAGAAGCTGTGAGGCACTTACTCTTGAAAGGGTCAGCGGAGTGCCTCCAATCCACATGTAAAGCACACCCTGGACCCAAAGTCCTCCAACAACTGTGTGTAGTTCCTGTGTATTTATATGTACCAGGCGATGTGTGTCACATGTACCACGCAATGTGTGTCACGTTGGCAATATTTCAATGTAATGTTAGTTATCAAATGTATGTGAAACCTTGTGAATAGGAAGCAGAGGTTGCCAATTTTGAATTAAATCCTACAGGATCTGGCTATCCCCATGAAGACGAAAAAGCCCTAGTTCTTCACCATAATGGCTTTATCATGTATATTCTAAACAACGTTGTAAAACATTTTCTCGTTTTTAGGAGAATCCAAATGGATCAACAAATTTCACTGTTTTTGAAATCTTGTAAACAAACTGCAAGGATATACTGTGTAGATATGTTCTTTATGTAAATATGGATACGTAGTATTTTTTTTTTAACAAATAGTCAAGCCCATGGTAATACTAGATGACCTCTGACCTAGCAGTTAGTTTTTGGTCTGAACATCTCAATCCAGTCATAACGGTGGCTCAAGCTCTGTCCAGCTTGGGTAAGGTTGTCTGTGTTGTGAATTATGGTTGTAGTTTGTGAATGTAATCTGGAACCAATGGCTCTACCATGCTAATGAGGCAGCAGGATTCAAATGTGCCGTTGGACTGCATCACCGTTGATGTCCGCCATTGCGAAAGGGGATTAAATAGTGTCACGGGGAGTACCACAGGGTTCTGTATTAGTTTCAGAATCAGACTATATACTACAGTGCCAAGTTCCCTTATGCAAGTTCCTGTAGGGCCACATGATCGGGTTCACAGCGCCAGCGTGCCATGTGGCACGTTTTGCATTTCACGAAGTAGCAAGTGGGACACTTTGAGGGTGCCAAATAGTGCCATCTTCAAAGATTTCAAAGAGTACTGAAAAAAGCCACAACGGAAAGCCGAGGCGGAATTGCTTCTGAGCGTGGATTTCCTTAAAGGAGATGGAGCTGGTCACTGGGGGGGGGGGGGGTTACCCTATGGGGGAATAAAAAGGGGGCGGTGACGATGTGGGTGTCAAGGGGGTGTAGGGAGGTAATAAAAGGGTGTATAGGGTCATAGTGTGATGGTATATTGTAGTTATGATATTGTTGCAATCATTACACGCGTTAGGCTCATATATGGTGTTGGATTGTAGGATCTTCGTAAAGCCATAGGAATGGTCCTGGCCCCGGAGTCTTGAGTCACGCATGACAAGGGGGTCCTAGGAGGATCTACAGGAGGATCGAGTGTTGAGAGAAGTACAAGAGGAAGGTCCAAAGGAACGAGCTCTTTGTCGGACACCAACGGTGTGGTGTGGAGAATGGTGTTTTATATATATATATATATATATATATATATTCCTCCTCCCCTCTCTCTCCCTCTCCCTCTCTCCACTTTTCCTCTCTCCCTCCCTCTCCCACCTCTCTCCTCACTCCCCCCCTCTCTCTCTTTCTCTTTCTCTCTCCCCTCTCCCCTCTCTCTCCCTCCCTCTCCCACTCTCCCTCTCTATCTCCCAGCCTCATCCTCCTATCCCTCTCTCCACTCTTTCTCTCTCTTTCTCTCTCTTTCTCTTCCCCCTATCCCTTTTTTCCATTTTTCCCTCTGTCCAGGAGTAGAGGAAGTATATGTTTCGGAGCGGTGAGGTGGGGAGAATCAATAATTGAAAGTCTGCGTGTATGTGTGTGTGTGTGTAGGCGTGTGTGTGCGCGCGTGTGCATACAGGCATGCGTGTTTGCGTGCTTGCATGCATATATGCATACATATTGTGGGGAGGAAAGAGAGGTGAAGTTGAAGGGATGGTAGCCAGCAGTTCAGACATGATTGACATTGACGCTTGGAAGGTTGAGGCGGCCCATCCATCGCCAGATAGAGAGAGAGAGAGAAAGAGAGAGAGAAATCCATTTAACTATATAGCGGTGGCGGAGGGCCCCAGGCTGCTGCGACCTCTTTGCTTGTTGCCGCCTCCTCATTTTCTTCTTCTCCTCCTCCTCCCACTCCTCCTTCTCCCACTCCTCCTCCTCCCCCTTTTTCTCATCTTCATCCTACTCTCCTTAAAAAAAAAAAAAAAATCTTCCATTACGACCCTATGCCTCCGGCCTCCCTTGCTTGTTGACTTCGTTGCCTCCTGACCTCACTTGGTAACGTCATTGCACCCTGACCCTACATGATGACGTCACAACCCGTTGAGCTCACTTTGTGACGTCATTACCCACTGAGATAATTTGACGTCATTGCCTGCTGCGTTGCTTTGATGGCGTCATTGCTCTCTCTCTCTCTCTCTCTCTCTCTCTCTCTCTCTCTCTCTCTCTCTCTCTCTCTCTCTCTCTCTCTCTCTCTCTCTCTATCATCTTTGACATTGCCTGTTGTCTTCCTTTTTATCTCCCTTATCTTCTTTATCCAAATCCTCTTTCCTTTTCCCTCCCCATCTTTCCCCTCCCCTTCTTTCCCCTCCCTTACTTCCCTATCCCCTTCTTCTCCCCTTCTTCATCTTCCCCCTTCTTCCCCCTCCCCTTTTCTTCCCCCCTCCCCCTTTTCCCTTTTCCGTCTCCCCCATCCCCCCATCCGTCTTCCCCCTTCCCCCCATCCGTCTTCCCCCTTCCCCCTTCCCCCCATCCGTCTTCCTCTCTCCCCATCCAGCCTTTCCCCTTTTCCCTCCCCCTTCCTCACCTGCTTGCGTGATTGTATCGCAGGCCAATTTTCAGCCAAGCAGCAAAGCCCCCCTCTTCCCCCCCCCCCCAGCATTGTATACAGTGACAACGTCATTGCCACGCTTGCATGTCAGAAGCACGTCACGGACACGTATTAAGGTACCTCCGTCCGTGTCACTTTCGTGTGTCGTTTCCTTGTGTCGGAACTGACGAGGATGTCTTCGGTGTTGGAACGTATCCGAGGTATATGCGAACCTGTGTCATGATTTGGCTTGTTGGAGCAGTGTCGTACTGTTGTGTCAGATCCTTCTTTTAGATGGCAGTATCAGGTCATCATTCTTATCTTCGCGTCAGAATTTCGTGTCAGATTTTCCATTCCTGTGTCATACCTCCGTGTCATGACAACGTGTTGTCAGACCTCAGTGCCATATCACTGTGCCATTCCCCTGCTCCGTCCTTGTCATATCGGCGTGTCATGTTGAGCGAATGTCTTATTTATCACAGTGTCATATCTGTACAATGTTCTGACTTCAGGTACATGAAGAACAAGAGATTGCAAGTGTTTGTCATATGTGTATATATATATATATATATATATATATATATATATATATGTATGTATATCACTGATGAAAAATGTAGTAACACGTTTGTAAATCACAATTGACACCACAGTCGGAAGAAAGAAAGAGTTGAATAAGCGAATCTATATTTCGATTGCTAACTGCAATCGAAATATATAGATTCGCTTATTCGACGCCTTTCTTGCGATATATATACACATATATATATATATATATATATATATATATATATATATATATATATATATACACATATATCTCGGTCCAAGAGGGTTGGCTGCTGTTGTACACCGCTGCTCCGGTGTTGCTTTCAATGGAGAGGTGTCCGAGTTCGGTGTCGAGTTACATAGTCCTTCGTAAGGGTCACCGTCTTAGCCTCCTGATAGGTGGAGTTTGCGACGTTAAATTCAATCATCAATTTAATAACGGCAGTTTGCTACACAAACGTTGGGCTAGGATCAGGTTGATGAGATTGCATTTAACCAGAGGCCGTCAGTATTGTGTCCTAACGCCATAAATGTGCTTCTAATTATTCAATTTATTATTATTTATTTATTTATTTGGTTGCATAAATCTTACCGTCCACAGATTTTGCTCTACTGACTGGTGGTTTCGTGCAGCCAAGAGGTGGTCCTCAGCGTAGAAAGTCATAAAAGAAAATTTTGATTCGTGATGCCTAACCCGGTGGGAACTCTTTCGCAAACTTAAAAAAAGGAGGAGGGCGAGGTTATCTGAAAACCTTCAGAAGTCTGAAAACCTTCAGAAGTCGATAGCTTCAGGCTTCCGGAGGTGTGCAAGTTCTTCCCAACTCCTCGACTTAGCAGACACCTTCAGGTTTCCGAAGACCCGCGGCCTGCCGAATTCGAAGTTTCTTGGGCGTTCTCGAAGACTCGAACTTTACTTAGTTTTGAGAATTGCTGGATTTCAATAACCTTTTGGAATTGCTGGAAAGCTAAAAAAAATCTCTTGGTTCTTCAATTTTTGTGAGTTCACAAACATTAGAGTTCTTGGAGGGGGGGGGACCTTTGGAGGCGGGGTGATGACCTTGTTTTTTTTTTTTTCTTTCTTTTTTTTAAGGTGGGGGAGCTTGGATTTCTTGGTCGGAGGGCTTGGAGTTATTTGGAGGGGAGACCTTTGGAGTTTTTGCTAGGGGAACTTTGGAGTTCTTGGTGGCAGGTGGGGTGACCCAAGGAGCTCTTAAGTGACCTTGAAATATTATGGACCTACGAAGTACTTAGGAAACTGGAAGTTTACTAAGTAGAAGTAGTCTGCGGAGTTGGAGATTCCAAGGGAAGTCCTTCGGGTCCTGGAAATTCTTGAAATTAAGGAGAACCAGACTTTGTTCTTGAAGTTCTTGGAACTATTATAAAGTCAGAGAGGTTTGAGTCCTTGGAGTGTCCGTAGTTACCGCCAGATTGCGCCGAGTACTAAAAGTTGTTTACAACCCTATATTCATTATTCTCTCTCTCTCGCTTCCTCTTTCTCTTTTTTCTTCTCTTTCTTTTTCTCTCTCCCTCCCTCCTCTCTGCCTTTCTCACACCTCCCCTATCGCTCCCTCTCTCCTCCCTAATCCCCTCCCCTCTCTCTCAACTCCTCCCTCCCCTCTCTGTCCCTAACTTTGTAGAAGTGACGAGAGGTTTGGGACAATTTCTTGAAGTCTTCTGGAATTCATGGCTTTTGCTGTGAAAAAGAGAAGTGGCCGGAACATGCTGTCCGGCCAGTGGGCTCCGGAGGGTAATTCTCTTGGACACCGGAGGGGGGGGGGGAGTCCGAAACCGGTCCTTTCACACAAGCGTCCGGATTCAAGTTATTTACATGAAATTATTATGCCCACATGTATGCATACATATCAGTCGGTGTTTTGTATCATTTATAGATGCGGGTGCAAGCGCGCGTACATCCATGCATATATATATATATATATATTCATATATATATATATATATATATATATATATATATATATATATATATATATATATATATGTATAATATGATGTGGCTTACCTTTGCAAAAGGAAAGAGCCAGTGCTGAATAGAGTATATACACAGGCACACTTGTACACAGTGTGTGTTTTGTTTGCATGTATATGAATGGGAAAATCCGAATTGTGGTCCCCACTGCAGAGGAGAGCCGAGGAAGCCCGTGGGGAGAGGGGGAGGGGGGGAGGAAGCGGGGAGAGGGGGGGAAGCGGGGAGGGTGGGAGGAAGAAGGAGGGAGATTACAGGTTGCCCGCACTGGGATTGTGGTGAATCAGGGAAGAGGGGGAGAAAGGGGAGGGAGGGAGGGAGGGATGTAACGTTTCAAGCAAATGTTTCCCTTGCAAATTGACAAACGTTTGTACCCGCTTGGCAGTCCAAGGAAGCCGTTGGTGTATTCAGTCCGCTGCAGACCCGTTGCGGCGAATTGTGATTGTGGAGTTTTAGGTTGTGAAGAGTGGAGATGGTTGTGGTGGTGGTGTTGTTGGGGATTATGTCGGTTTTGAATTTGTTCGAGATGTTGTGTTGGTTGTAGCAGTGTAGAGAAATTTTGATTGGGTTTTGGAAATGATTTGGTTGTGGTTTTGGCGTTGTGACAAAGACGGTGGTGGTTGTATGGTGTGCATGGTGATGGTTCTAGGACTGTTTTTCAAAGTCAGTATTCCTCGTTTGTGTTATTTGGTGGTGACATTTTACATAACATAAAAATGAAGGAGACTGCAAGAGAACATAAGGCCTACACTAGGCAGTTCCATGTCCATTACCACCTGTCATCTCCATCCATAGATTTATTTAACCTTCTCTTAAAACAACCAATAGTTTCATCGCTCATTACATGGTTACCAAGTCATTTCCATTCATTAACCAGTCTGTTGGTAAACCATTTGTATTTCCTTCTTAAATCAAAATTTGTCCGGTTTGAATTCATTACTACGCGTCCTGCCCTGCTGTCTTAATATGGTGACCTTGTCTGCATCATCCTTGTTGAAACCCTTGACCTATTTGAATGCCTGATGTGATGTGTTTGAGTGGCGTGGTGGAGTGTTGGGGAGTTGAGCTTGTTCGTGGAGGGAATTCAGTTTGTGGGTAGTAGAAGGAGAGTAGATGGTTGGGCGGGATTGAGGGCGGAGATTGCTAAATTGGGGATAGACCTTTAACTAAGGGAGAAGTTGTTGGAGTTGAGGGAACGGATATTCTCTCTCTCTCTCTCTCTCTCTCTCTCTCTCTCTCTCTCTCTCTCTCTCTCTCTCTCTCTCTCTCTCTCTCTCTCTCTCTCTCTCTCTCTCTTTAACGAAAGGATTGGTTCTGCTGGGGCTTTCCTTTTGTAGTCGCAAGTTTCACCTCTTTTGACAGCTTGTTTGTTGTTACTAGTTTAGTTTACTATTGTGTCATTTCTAGTGCCCTTTATTACGAGATCAGACGGTAAAGTTTGATGACATGATCTACTTGAAAAGCGTTGGAAACCATTTTACGTTGCCAACATTGGTTTCCTTACTGGGTTTCCTGCCAACATGCCTTTCCTCTCTTGGTTTCCTGCCAGCGTGGACAGTGAGGATATCTGCTGTCGGACAAGAAGCCAACCACGGGTATTTGTTCTCGAGGATGTGGAAGGGCGAATCTGGTCCATGGAGAAGTAATTGGGGTCACATGGAGTTGCATGGAGTTGAAGGGCATTGAAAGGAAAGAGGAGGAAGAGGGTAATAGAGGGGAAATGGAGGGAGAAAAGGTGGATCGGATTGTGGAAGAGGGGAAAGAGGAAAGAAGGGTCTAGGAGAGTAAGGGGAATAGGAGGAGGGTATGAGAGAGGAGGACGAAGAGCGTGTGATGGAGGAGGAGAGTTTGTAGGAGGAGAAGAGGGAGGAAGAGAAGAGGGAGGAAGAGGAGGAGGAGAGTATGAGGGAAGAGGTGGAAGAAAGTATAAGGGAGGAGGAGGAGGAAGAGATTATGAATGAGGAAGAGGGGGAGAGTATCAGGGAGGAGGAAGATAGTATGGGGAAGAGGAGAGTATTAGAGGAGAGGAGGAGGAGTGTAAGGCGTAGGAGAGTATAAAGGAAAAGGAGGAGGAGGGTACGAGGGATGAGGTGGAGGAGGGGTATGAGGGAGGGAGAGGAGGAGGAGGGTATGAGGGAGGAAGAGGAGGAAGGCATGATGGAGGAGGAGGATATGTTTTCATTGTGAAGGTCAGGTTAGGTCACGGACTGCAGTAGCAGTGACCTTGTGACCTAATGTGATGTCGACCCATTACGGAAGGCCAAGCGGTGACGTCACATCCGGCCACGCCCTTATTAGCCAAAAAGGCTTCCAGGTTGGCGGGCGGGCGGTCTGGGTCAAACTCCTGTTCCGGGGATGTGGAAAAACACACACACACACACACACACACACACACACACACACACACACACACACACACACACACACACATGTACATACCATAGAAGCACATATTTACACACACATACGTACATTACGTACACATACATATACTCAGGCACGCGCGCACACACACACACGTACATACCATATAAGCACATATTTACACACACATACGTACATTACGTACACATACATATACTCAGGCACGCGCGCGCACACACACACATACACACACACACACACACACACACACACACACACACACACACACACACACACACACAGCGCTAACCCAGATCCTGCCGCTTGGTTTATATTTCAAAATATCTGAACACTATAATCGTTCAGTTCGTGAACAGCGGAAGGGAAAAAATGTGAGACCTCAATTGTCCGGGGTCAAAAGGTGTACCACAGCTCCAGAATGTGTATCATGACGTGGAGAACTTGTCCGGAATGTGTTTGTTGAAACCCGGAAAGTGTGGCATTTGTCCAGAAAAGCCGGAAGATTCGTGCGGGTGAGCAAATGTCCGGGGAAGGTTGTTCGGGTGGTGAAGTGTCCGGGAGGTCCGGAAGGTTATCGCGTGATAACAACCGGACATTTAACTTTTTCAAGGCCCCCGGAAAAAGTGAATAGAAATATTGGCTTATGTGTCCTCCCCGGAATTCCCCAGACGAAGATGACTGAAACGAACACAGTCCCGGACTCCGTGACATGACGGAGGAGGGTACAGCCGTCTCGAGTGACGTATGAATGGGGCTTCAGGTGTCACGTCGCACGGAATGCATGACGTGATGGACTTGTAACATGCCATGAGGAGTGGTCATTTGATGGCTTTAGCGAGTGTCACGTGGAATATTGTGTTTGGCAGATGTGTTACGTGTTTGAATAGTGACAACGTGACGTCACGTCATATGACCAGGCGTGTGTAGATTTGGATACATTTTTATATATTGTACAAAAATCTGTTTTTTTTCTTTTTTCTTTTTCTTCAGGTTATTCTTTTTCTTCGTTTTCTTAATTTTCTTATTTCTCCACACTTTTCTTCTTTTTTCTTCGTTTTCTTTTCATCGTTTTCTTCATTTTCTTCTTATTCTTTTTGTCTTCCCTCTTCCTCTTTTTCCTCCCCCTCCTTCTTCCCCTCCTTTTCGTCCTTCTCTTCCTCCTCCTATTCCCGCGAGTTTGGTAATTAGTACTTTCATATGAAAAATAAATAGTAAAAAGAAAAACTTCTTTTGTAAACAAGAATATTTCGTAAAGTTCCTAATTAACCCCTTCAATTCGGTGGCGCACATTGTAGAATTTATTGTGACAACCACAAGGCTATTTTATTCAGCAAACATGCAGACCCTCTCTCTCTCTCTCTCTCTCTCTTTCTCTCTCTCTCTCTCTCTCTCTCTCTCTCTCTCTCTCTCTCTCTCTCTCTCTTTCTCTTTCATTCTCTTTCATTCTCACTCTCTCTCTCTCTCTCTCACTCTCTACCTCCTCTTGTGCTAGATAATTTATAACCAACTGGCACCTGAACTAACAGCCAGGTGGTTCGTCATAGGCCATATGTCCCTTAGCCAACTGGTTATCTAGTGGCTACTAGAAGATTGTCAAGTGCGTCAGGTGGCTTTGCCTCTGGTGCCAGCTGGCAGACATGTTAGCCTTCCCTGGTCGATGGGAGAATGTCGAGTAGCCGTCAGGTGGCTGACCAATGGTCGCCAGGTGGGTTTCCTTTGACCGTCAGATGGTTTTTTCGTGTGTGACCGCCAGCTGGTTTGTTTTGGCCTCTGAGGGCTGTTGAGTTGTGGGCGGTCAGACAAGTCTCGTTGTGCTATTTTCGAACTGGAGGTGGCCCAGTTAAATTCGTCCTCACCGGGTGCCCTTGCCCTTCCCCCCCCCTCTCTCTCTCTCTCTCTCTCTCTCTCTCTCTCTCTCTCTCTCTCTCTCTCTCTCTCTCTCTCTCTCTCTCTCTCTCTCTCTCTCTCTCTCTCCCTCTCTCTCCCTCTCTCTCCCTCCCTCTCTCTCCCTCTCTCTCTCTCCCCCCTCTCTCTCTCTCCCCCCCTCTCTCTCTCCCTCCCCCCTCTCTCTCTCTCTCTCTCTCTCTCTCTCTCTCACCTCCTCTCTCTCTCTCTCTCTCTCTCTCTCTCTCTCCCTCCCTCTCCCTCTCTCTCCTCTCCCTTTTTTCCACCTCTTTCTCCCTCTCATCTTCTCTCACCCTCGTTCTCTGTCCTTCTCTCCCCCTTACTCTCCCCCTTACTCTCCCCCTTACTCTCCCTTTTCTTCTTTCTCTCCTTTATTGCTTTCCCCCTTTTATTTCCCTCTTTCCTTTTTCTCGTCACCCTTTTACCCTCAACTTTCCCGCCTCCTCCACTCCCCCTCCACCACTTCCCCCTCTACTTCCCCCATCTATTTTCACCACACCACTTGCCCCCCCCCCTCTATTCCCCTTCCCATTTCTCCTCTTAACTTACGCCCCTTACCCCCTCCCCCATACCCCTATCCACCCCGCTCACCCCCTTTCTACTTCACTCACCCCCTATCCACCCCACTCACCTTATCCACCCCGCTCACGCCTATCCACCTCGCATCTCCCCCTGTCCACCCCGCTCACCCCCTGTGCACCCCCTGTGCACCCCGCTCACCCCCTCTCCACCCCGCTCACCCCCTCTCCACCCCGCTCACCCCCTCTCCACCCCGCTCACCCCCTCTCCACCCCGCTTACCAACTGTCCACCCCGCTCACCCCCTGTCCACCCTGCTCACCCCCTCTCCCCCCCGCTCACCCCCTCTCCACCCCGCTCACCCCCTCTCCACCCCGCTCACCCCCTCTCCACCCCGCTCACCCCCTCTCCACCCCGCTCACCCCCTCTCCACCCCGCTCACCCCCTCTCCACCCCGCTCACCCCCTCTCCACCCCGCTCACCCCCTCTCCACCCCGCTCACCCCCTGTCCACCCCGCTCACCCCCTGTCCACCCCGCTCACCCCCTCTCCACCCCGCTCACCCCCTCTCCACCCCGCTCACCCCCTGTCCACCCCGCTCACCCCCTGTCCACCCCGCTCACCCCCTGTCCACCCCGCTCACCCCCTGTCCACCCCGCTCACCCCCTGTCCACCCCGCACACCCCCTGTCCACCCCGCTCACCCCCTCTCCACCCCGCTCACCCCCTCTCCACCCCGCTCACCCCCTGTCCACCCCGCTCACCCCCTGTCCACCCCGCTCACCCCCTGTCCACCCCGCTCACCCTTGTCTACCCCGCTCACCCCTGTCCACCACATCACCCCTTTCCACCCCATCTTACCACCTCTTCCCACCCCTGTACCCCATCTTACCATCCCTTCTTACCCTCACCCTGATCTTCGACTCCCCCCCCCCCCAACGCACGTCCTACAACCCCGTGGCCACTGATCAGGGTGGGGGATGGGGCGCTTGTGGGGTGCATAATGTGATTGGGGGGGTGACGCACGTTCCCTGTCGTGCATGTATGCATAGACTGGTCGAGGGTGGAGAAAGGGTTTGGTGGGGAGGGAAGGGAAGGGAAGGGAAGAGGAGGAGTGAAGAAGAAAAGGACGATGGAGGGAAAAACTGGCAAATAGACAAAATGATTGGCAGATAGAAGAAGACTGACTTATAGGAAAAGACTAGCTGACAGGAAGAGCCTGGCAGACGAAAAAATACTGGCAGGCAGGCAAGTAGCATAAGACTAGCTGATAGGGAAGGGCTGGCAGGCAGACCGAAGCCTGCCAGACAGGCAGAAAAAGATTAGTGGACAGAAAAAAAGGGCAGGCAGGCAGGCCGAACAGTTCCCTTGGCTAAAATATCCGCCTCGATTTAGACTCGAGTCGTTTCTCCATCGATTCCACATCTGCTTAGCATATCGAGAGCTCCTTGGCCTTTTCATTTGCTCGTTTACATACACACACATGCACACACACACACACACACACACACACACACACACACACACACACACACACATACACACACACATACACACACACAATTTGGAGAAACCTCATTCGTACAATTTTTTTTTTCAGTCTTGTGTTTTTTGTCTCGTTCTTTCCCAGGATTTCTATTAACAAGATGGCTTCTCGTTCAATTTATACGAAATGTAGCTCATCAAAATGTTCTCGTTTTCGTATACTCTAATACCGTAATGGTGCATTCTTAACCCTTTAATTTCGGTGACGTTCCCAAGAACCGCAGCCACGCATTAGAAATTTTCGTCAAATGTTGTAATTTTGAAAAACAGGAAGAAGACTTTGTTGACAGTATTCTAGAATTCTTTAAGTCTACAGTTCAAAAATGCGTCTAATATTCGTATAGGTTTGACTTCTTTTAGCTCGTCATTCAGCCTCTCAATGTATGACGCAAAGGTGATTTGACGTTTGGAGATTCGAAAAATAAGAGATTGTAACCAAGGTCGTTTTTACTTAAATAAATTCACTTGAGTCGCGTAGGTGCAACAGTGGCTATAGCATCGCTTGACTTGAGACGTTGAATGCGTCACCTTATTGAAAGGGTTGATGGTGATGATCTATAAAGAAAAGGTGTTTGTCCAGACTGGAGTCTTCGAGGGCTTCATGACCATGGCGTGACGAAGACCAGTGCATCACGGTGTTAATAGCCGTATTTATAAACGGTGTGCTCGGGACAGACTACACTTACAAGTAATGACCGTATGCTTGAGTGAAATCGACCCTTCGTTGGCAGCGCTTGACGGCGCTTCTCCACAACGCTTCGTTTTAGTTTGAAGGCGTGTGAGGACCTGTTCACACAAGCGGTTTAATGACAATGTAAACCAATGGAGACTGTTAAACACAACCATGTTTTTCGTTGACTATGTGGTACCGCCGCGGTTTCCGGAAGGTTCAAACCGCCAGTGTGAACGATTCAGCGTTAACTACTCGCTAAGTCTATTCCATTCGATTTAATTTTGTTCATAAGGATAGAAGCGCTGGTAAACTATAATCCAGTGGATCATAAAATGGGACAAAGCACCTCATTTGAGGACATTAGTTCTCGTCCAGCGTGGCTGTTGGATCATATATGATAACTGGTGTCAACGTTTTACTTTAAAAGTTTCCTAGACTTGAAAGTTTAGCTTCATATATGCGTCCAGAGCTGGAATAGTGTGCGTGTATACAAATACATATGTCACCGAGTTTATAAATTCGTATTTTCCATCGTTCAGTCCCAAGAGGGTCGTTTAATTCCACCATTGAGGCCGTTCCCTTGTTGAGTAAACTCGAAATCTTGGAATTAGAACAATATGCAGTCTTAGCCAAGCTTAAAGGGCTTCGGTAATTGGAATTTGGTTGTTAGCTTGTGTGTGTGTGTGGAGTTAACTGTAAGTAATATGGTGTAATTGGTTGATTTTTGTTCTAGTTAGTTTTAGACAGTTCTATTTAGATGAGGCAGAACGCCGATTTCGAGTATCTCTATCGATCGAGACCTTAAGACAGGAGTTCCTCGTGGAAAGAAATGGTATGATGATAACAGAAATCCATAAACTGTGCGGCTGTGTTGAAAAGGCGACAGGGTGATTGTAGCACATTGGGGTGCCTGTCCGGGATCCCCGTGACGCGGCTGTGCGTGGGCTTGCTCATTAGAACAACAGAGCGTGATAAATGTCACAAGTACCGTCCTTCGTTATGCAGCGCCTTCCGGGAGTGACATTCGATGTGACAGCCGTGCATCCACGCCCTGGCGCTGTGACGTCATAAATGTGCCTTTGAAGGTCCAGAGCTGGAATAGGTCATCCTTTGCTTCCGAGATCCGCCCCAGGCCTTGGCCACCTCGTTCCAATCACATCTACTGCATAACACCCCAGATCATGTACCCATCCCTTGTACCCTCTGCCATAGTACTCAGGGTTCCCAGTCTCGACCGATCCAAACTGTTTTTAATGCCCTTGCTCATCACACTACTCCATCTTCACCCTCCCAGTTACTATCCCTCTCCGACATCTTTCCAAACAGGTTCAATGACTTTAGTGGTATTTCAGAGGTGAATATGGCATTCTTGTTCTTTTTTGGTTACCTAACCCATATTCCAGTCAAGAGGAGATAGTGGGGGGTGGGGGTTAGGGAGATTGAAGAGGAGGTAGATAGAGAGGAGAGATGGGAGAAAAAAGAGAGGGAGGCAGAGAAAGGTATAGAGGAAGATAGGGTTAGGGGGAAATGGAGAGGGAGTGTTAGACAGAGAGGAAGGAGGAAGTACTGTAGGTAGGCAGGCAGGCAGGCAGGCAGGCAGAGAGGGTGAGGGAAAGGTAGGAGGCAGGTAAGCGGCACGCAGAGGGAGGGACAGAGATAGGCAGATGGAGATTGATATATTGTTTTTAAAAAGCAAGTTTTCAATTTTTCAGTCCCTCGAAATTTCTTTACCATTTTTGAATCAGATTTCATATAAACTGACGTCAGTCGAATTAATTCGATTCTGGATTTCCTGAACTGGAAAAAAGAAGTGAAATCGTTCTGGTAACCCCCTTACCTGGAAGGCATACTTTAAGTTATTTCCTAGCGAGTGCCGGGCGATTTAGTTAAACTGACACATTAATCTTGGGTTAAAGGTGAAACAAGAAAGTCGAACAAGACACTTTTTTTTCTAAGCTATCGTATTAAGTTCTATTAAAAATATATGAAAGGTAAAGAATTAATGCGAAGGATTAGCGTGTAAACTGAAATGAAAGCATTCCAACTGCTCGTAATGGGAATCCATTAGATGTTCCGTGTTTTCTCCCCGTGTTGGGGAACCATTCTTGGAATGTCAATAGAAACTTAACACTCGCACTTGTTTAACAAAAGCGTTCCTGGTGTTTTTCTGTGCTAAGTTGTGCGTGCTGTAAATGTACCGCGCGTGCATGCACACGCACGCACGCACACACACACACACACACACACACACACACACACACACACACACACACACACACACACACACACACACACACACACACATACGCTTTTATTTTCTAATCTGGGATTGGGTAAGAACCTATGTTATCAATGGGTATACATTTTCAGCATATTTAGTTCATTTATATTGTCAGGATAGTGATGTTAACATGGGATAAAATCGCTTGCCGACAGCCGTAACAAACAGGTAAATCGTGAATATTCGAAGACTAAAAGCATTTCAAATAATCACATTTAGAAAAAAAAATCATACGCAATTGAAAACTATGGACTGGACACAGTCTAGCAGTGGAAACCGGCGTATCATTTTAGTTTATAATCGTTTTGCGGCAGCTAGATTGGGGGAGGGAAGGTTCACAGATCGTAGTTAAATGACAAGTTCGTGAACAACCGCATTGTGCAGCAACGCCATCTCTCGTTAGTCATCTGAACTATTTATTACACGAACTTCATGTCCCTAATGTACTGTCTCGCACTTTTGTCATTGTGTCTGAATGCACTTTATCCCCCTTCCCCCCTTCCCCCCACCCCCTAGTGGCAGTGGGGGGTGGGGTGGTAATTTCGTCTCCAGAGCGATGGGGGGTAGGCGAACATTACAATAGATAAATCACAGAAGTCCATTTGTTATTGTCATTTGCTAGCTACGTGACGTCATGAGTGTGACGTCACAGGATGGCCGTCATGCGTGATATGACCACCTCCCCACCCCCACCTGCCGCCATGCATAAGTTCTGCATAAGTTTTCAGCTTTTAGTATATTTGTTCATATGAGTCGTCCAGAAACAGAGAGGCATCTCCGCCAATTTTACTGGTTTCGAGTTAAGCATGGATATGTGTATATATATATATATATATGAGAGTAATTCGCTAATAGCAGCGACATCAAACCGATAATTTTTGTGACAGTTGCATGCAGGATTCGAACCCGCTGTACTCGGCCATCCGTAAATTACCTTCCCAGTGCCCTAACCACTAGACCACTAGACCACCACTGTGGTCTAGTGGTTAGGGCACTGGGAAGGTAATTTACGGATGGCCGAGTACAGCGGGTTCGAATCCTGCATGCAACTGTCACAAAAATTATCGATATATATATGTATATATATATATATATATATGTATGTATATATATATATATAGAGAGAGAGAGAGAGAGAGAGAGAGAGAGAGTGAGTTACCTACCTTACAGCTTTCACGATCCGTACTCCATATGAATACAATAATAGTGGTGGGGATCCCCCTGATCCTGGATTCCTCATTATGACGCTATTACCACCGGGTGATTTTATTACCTGGAACTGTGGTTGATGGGTGAACTTACCGGCTCCGGTTTAAGTAAGCAGATCAGTGTATGACGTCAGACGTGACGTCACGTGGTGTAAGACTGTTGTAAAAGAGACTGACTGCTGTGAATCATCCCTTGGGCACTTTTTGATAGAATAGCGAGGCTCATGAAACTCTCTCCTCTCTCTCTCTCTCTCTCTCTCTCTCTCTCTCTCTCTCTCT
Organism: Oratosquilla oratoria; assembly: GCF_046742065.1. Classification (NCBI taxonomy): domain Eukaryota; kingdom Metazoa; phylum Arthropoda; class Malacostraca; order Stomatopoda; family Squillidae; genus Oratosquilla; species Oratosquilla oratoria. Next base: position 31,074,674 of record NC_134818.1, read on the forward strand.
CTCTCTCTCTCTCTCTCTCTCTCTCTCTCTCTCTCTCTCTCTCCCCCTCTCTCTCTCTCCTCTCTCTCTCTCTCTCTCTCTCTCTCTCTCTCTCTCTCTCTCTCTCTCTCTCTCTCTCCCTCTTCCTCTCTCTCGCTCTCTCTCCATGAAAGCGTAGTTGGGTATTTATTCACGGAATTTATTTTATTTTGTTTGTTTTTTAGTTTGTTATTATTCATTCTTATTTTTTAATTGTGCTTCAGACTACCCCTCTGTTGATCGAGTGCACGCGAAAACACACACATGTAAACACACACACACACACACATTAACACACATGCACACACATTAACATACACATATACACGGAAACAACACACACACACACATTAACGCATATGCACACACATGCCCACACATTAACATATATGCACACACATGCCCACACATTAACACAATCACATACACATCCATACACACGGAAACACACATTAACACATACACTCACATTAACACACATGCACACACATTAACATACACATACACATACACATGCAAACACACACACACACGCAAACACACACACACACACTCACATTAACACATGCACACACATTAACATTCACATGCACATACACACGCAAACATACACACACACACATATATATACACACACGCAAACACATATGCTCACTCGCACTCCTTGCTTTCCGCCCCTTTTCTTTCCGCCTTTCTTCTTTATCTCCTTTAATTCCTTTCTTCCTGTCCTCCTTTCGTCTCCTTTTTTCTTTGACTCCTTCATTCCCTCCCTCACGCAGTACTTTGTTTGTGACTTGGAGCATCTGCGCTCGGTGACAACAAATATCAATTATTTTTAGCAATCTGGCTCGTCACACAATCAGGTCGACATCAATCGTATTTTTCTATTTCATAAAACGAGGTAATTTTCCCGAGGATGGAGAGGAGGTGACGGCTTCGGCCGCAGTAAAACGCCGTAGCGATCCGAGTTCCTGGCACTTTTTGGAATTGGGGGTGGGGGTGGGAAGGAAGGAAGAGGAGAGGTAAGGTACGGTTTAGGCAATTGGGGGGTATTGGAGATGGGCTTCTCTCTCGCCTCGTCTCCTCTCTCCTCTCTCTCTCCTCTCTCTCTCCTCTCTCTCTCCTCTCTCTCTCTCTCTCTCTCTCTCTCTCTCTCTCTCTCTCTCTCTCAAACACACACACACACACACTCTCTCTCTCTCTCTCTCTCTCTCTCTCTCTCTCTCTCTCTCTCTCTCAAACACACACACACACACACTCTCCCTCTCCCTCTCCCTCTGTCTATCTCTTTCTCTGGTGAGAGTTATCTTATCCACAAGGATAGAAACGCTGGTAAACAAGTCTATATTTGTGTATTCAATGTCCAATCCACCCACTCTCCCTTTAGATATCGTCAAGATCGAAAGGTTGATCAAAGTTGAATGAAATTATTAAGTTTTAGCCAGAACATAATATTTAGGGATCACTCGGCGTTGAGCAGTTAAACAGTATTTGGAGTTAATCAGAATAGAATAGTAAAAGTGATCACTCAGCCTTCAACGGTTAGGCCTTAGCCACACTAGCGATTTGAACTGCGCGGAAGCTGCGGCGGTACCGCATAATCAAGGAAAATCTGCTCTGTTTTATGTGAACGCCTCCATTGACTTAGATTGTAATTGAACCGCCGTGGTTCAAATAGCGGTGGTTCAAACCGCTAGTGTGAACAGGGCCTTAGGGTAAGACAGGTGCCTGTCGGGGCGTAAACATACGTACCCATGACGCGTTACGAGTGAAATCTATTTTTGGAGGATTCGCCTTGAGATTTGAACTCGGACTATCTCGAGCGAGCGCGTGACCGTCAAGCCAGCCGGGGCTCTCCAGTTGACAGTGAAATACCGTATCGCATGATACATCTGCACCCTTCACAGGAACGTTTCCGACGCTGGCGTCGCAGTAAAGAATGTTGAAAGAGAAACGAGCAGTTTGCGTCATGTGCTGTGTATGGCTTATTTGTGTAATAACGCGTAATGGAGATTAGCTGTTGGTAGGCGGAAGTTGTCTTGATTGTGCACGCGTTCACACAGATATATGCACTATATGCACGCACGTAAATGAGCATATGCACGCATGCACATAAGAGCTGTTAGAGTTTCCGAAAGAGAGGTTAGATAGAGGTTAGACGGGATCAGGGGTAAAGAGAAAAATTGATAAATAAAATATACATAAGATATTAGTGTCAGGAACCACTCCCATCAGGCGCAGAGGAGGTTGAGGATGATATATACAGAGGCCTATGGTGTCATAACAAACACGGATAAATGTTTACAACCCATAACACGGCTATATCCATATGTCGTGTAGACTTTATCATTAGTTAAATATTGTAAAAAATATAACTTAAGAACACTGCAAACTATCTGCGAGTTTTGGGGTCCAGCTGTACAATCGGCTCCGTTTTAGCTAGAACAGATTTTTGCGCGTTCTTGTGAACTATGACAACATTGTAACTGCATATTTAGCATCCTTGGCTCTGTCCACGTAAGAATGGGGGCTATGCTTGTTCTGCGAAATTGAGTGTAAACGAACGCAGCTCTGCCACATTTCCCCAGTGAAAACAAACGCAGCGTTGCCACGTTTCCCCAGTGTAAACAAACGCAGTGTTGCCAATATTTCTCAGTGTAAACAAACACAGTGTTGCCACGTTTCGCAAAACGCACCGGCCTCTTCGCTTGTTAGCAGTGAAGGCAACTGTACGCTGGACCAACGTGTACAGTCCCGAATACGGAGGCAGAACAAGACAAATGTTTACTTAATTAAGTCGGTACTAGTGAGTTCCAAGACTGCCAGTTTGATTGAGACTCTCTCTCTCTCTCTCTCTCTCTCTCTCTCTCTCTCTCTCTCTCTCTCTCTCTCTCTCTCTCTCTCTCTCTCTCTCTCTCTCTCTCTCTCTCTCTCACTTAAATCCGATCACTTTCCTTAAAAAATTACTTCATATCTCAATGTCATTCTTTCGTTCTATGGAGACCATTGAACCTATAGAGACCTCGTGTTTGAGACGACTTCTTGCTCCAGAGTCTAGCGACCTCTGGAACTTTTTGAGCAGTATGTGGGGGGTGGGGGCTAGTCGGCAGATTTGACCCCCCCCCACACACTCAATATGTGTGTTGTTCATTGTGCCTCACAGTACTTTCTTGTGCTTGTTTGTAACTTAATGTTCGCGCTGGTTGGCTCCTCTTGAGGTTAGGCACCAGGTCCAGGATCCGGATAGAAAGGAAGGTGTAACCACAGAAGAGAGGAGCACAATGCTGAAAACCTTCATATTTTCAACTTGAAAAATCGTTTAAGCATATTGTAATTTGATTACTAACACAACAAATTGACGAAGTAAATAAATAAAATATGGGCAAATAAAATGGAAAATAATATGGCCGGTGTGAAGATGGCCTTCATGTGTGCGGTCCAGGGTATGCAGTTGCGACCAAGTCTCCTGTGTTTGAGTGTCACGGGTCATAATGCCAAAGGGAAGAGGCACTTATGACACCCCAAGTCTCGCCCACGCATGGGCAGAGGGCAGTGGGGCTAGGAGGGGGGATCGACGCAGATGATAATGAAGGCGGAATTATCTATAGATGAGGGCTGCGGGAGAGGAAGGAGGGTGGAGGAGCTGTGGTGGTGATGATGATGAAAGGAATTGTGGAGATCGCCATTTTTTAGATGATTCTTTCTTGGTCTCTACCTCGCCCACACATGCACACACCACTACCACCACCACCACCACCACCACCACCACCACCACCAGTGACTTTCGTTGATGTGTATGTGTGTGTGTGTTTGCGTTTGCATGTTTTGTCTCCATAAATTGGTACTGGGAGGACTCGACCAACACGAACGCATAGATGATCATTAATAAAAGACTAAACGATGTGTGAGAGAGATAGAAAAAGCAAGAGGTCAGTTTTGTTTTATTTTTTCTGTTTTATTTTATTCTATATATTTATTATTTTTTTATTTGTTCATTTGTTTGTTAATTTTATTCCCTGGGGTTTACCAACAAAAGGTACCCAGGGAGGCGAAGGGTAATGTGACCAGTCTCAACCCTTCCCCCTAAATTCCGAAAATCGTGACTGTTCGTCTGGGAATACCCTTTGGCTGTTTCACATAGTGTGACACATATGCGATTTTTTTTTCTTTATTTTAGTGGTTCCTTGGCTAATCGTCTGATGTTCATCTTTTATACATATTCTGACTGACGTCAAACGATTTTGTTGAGCACGTTAACGTCCTGCACGCACGCTTAGGGCAGGTTACCAGACAAGCAGATAAGGTAATAGTAGGAGAAAGGGAAAGGAAGGAGAGGAGGGAGGAAGAATTGGTGCAGGAGTTAGGGGGTTAGGGCGCACGGCAAGGTTGGTGTTTTGATCTAGGTCACGGAAGGGGGGAGGGGGAGGGGGTAGGCCTCTGTATGTATGAAGAGGGAGATTGTGTACACAGTGCCACGCCCAGGTTCTCAGTGAAACATATTTGCACACGTACTCACACACACACATACACACACACACACACACACACACACACACACACACACACACACATGCACACACACTAATCCACGTACACACACTAATCCACGCACACGCACACTAAACATACACGCATACACTAATTCACATACATGAACACACACGCACACTAATCCACATACATTAATCCTCGTATACGCACGCTAATCCTCGTATACGCACGCTAATCCACATACACGAACACTAATCCACATGCACGCACACCCTCGTACAAATGCGTGCGCGTGCGCGCGTCTTCGTTGAAACAGGCTTACATGCTCGGACCCCACGGTTCGTTGTTGACTCGAACCGGGACGAGAGGACTGCCCCGGCTCGCTTCTTAATCCAGAACTCCATGGAGTGACCGCCTATGACGCAGACAAACAGATTGTCAAAGGCACAAAACAGGCGAGGAGCTAGACTCGTGTTTTAGTGAATGTTTGTGCGCGTGTTTTCGTGTGCGTTTGTGCGATTGTGTGCGTGTTTTCGTGTGTGTGTGATTCACCATCATGGTCTGGGATCACGTGATGGACTCATGATCGACAACTATTACTCTCCCGGTTGAGAGATTAGAGCTCGTAAATGAGTAATGCACTTTGCACATATCCAACTCCTTGCCCACTAGAGTTCGAGTGCCGGATCGCAGTAGAACGATGCTGAAATTTTCAGCCCTGTGCTAGACACGAACTCGGGTGGTGTGTGTGTACATTTATGTGCGTGTGTATACGTGCGTACATGTGTGTACGCGTGCGTGGTGAGTAATCATCTAGCAGGATGTGTATAAATGCTCCGACAGACAAATGAAAATAATTTCCCCGAAACAATTTTCAGAACGAAGAAGACCGTGACGTTAATGTATAGGCGAGACCCAGGTAGGCGGATAGGTAAGCAGTTAGGATGACTTGTGTAGGAAAGAAGGGAACTAGGTGAGAACGTAGGTAAGCTTAACTTATCAAGTTCTCTTCTCCCTCTCCCCTCTCCTCCCATTCCTCTCCCATTCTCTTCATTCTTCTCTCCACATTCCTCTCTCCACTTGTTTCCCCCTTTTCCTTTTTTTTTTGTCCCCCCCCCCGGCCACTTCTTCATTCGTCCCTCTTTCTCCTCTCCCCACACTCTACTCCTTCCCACACTCGCCTCTTCCTCCTTACACTCGTCTTCTCCCCACACTCTCCTCCCCACACTCGTCTTCTCCCCACACTCGTCTTCTCCCCACACTCTCCTCCCCACACTCGCCTTCTCCTCACACTCGCCTTCTCGTCCTCAC
>NC_134818.1:31085493-31117993 GCF_046742065.1 Oratosquilla oratoria
CCACTTTTCCCAAAACTTCGACTTAACAGGAGTTGGGAGGGGGCGGGGTGGCTGCTTGATGGCCGAGGGCCGGGGCCCGGGGCAGGACCCCATTTGGACCCTCTTCAGCGCCTCCTTCAGAAGCGCGCTGAGGTGCGCTCGCTTCGGACAGGCGGGGACAGGATGTTAAGAGGAAGAGGCAGATGAGGATGAAAAGGAACAGGAGATTGAAGAGGAGGAAGGAGGGAGAAGAGCTGTGTGTGTGTGTGTGTGTGTGTGTGTGTGTGTGTGTGTGTGTGTGTGTGTGTGTGTGTGTGTGTGTGTGTGTGTGTGTGTGAGTGAGAGAGAGACAGTGAGAGACAGTGAGAGAGAGACAGTGAGAGAGAGAGAGTCTTGAATCATGTGTTGAACTCGTTGTCGATAGCATTTACTTTCTCGAATGGATGATGCTGTGAGTTTACACACACACACACACACACACGCACACACATAAAAAAATTTGCCCACCAGAGTTAGACTGCCGGTTCGCAGTGCAGTTATGCTGATTTTTTTTTTTTTTTTTTTCCAATCCAGGGCGGGACTAACTCGGATCTCTGAATTAACAGTCGAGAACGGTACCACTGCACCTTCGAGCCTGTGTGTGTGTGTGTGTGTGTGTGTGTGTGTGTGTGTGTGTGTGTGTGTGTGTTTATGTATGTTATTATGAACGTTTCCGTTACGTAATGAACTCTTTCTTCGGCGCGGCTCAGACGTGACGTCAGCTGTTCGAGAATCTACGTCACGGAATGCCGGCCCGCGAGACTTGCGGTTGAGTACTACATTTGTACCCTTCAGCTTCTGCCCCTCCCTCTCCACAACCTCTCCACTTCCTTTCCTCCCTCCCTTCCTCCTTCCCCCTTCCCCCTTCCCCCTCCTCCTTCTCCCTTCCCCCTCCTCTTCCTCCCTCCCCCTCCTCTTCCTCCCTCCATCGCCTTCTCCCCCCCCATCCCCGCATGTACACATGCACAACCCTGTTGAGTGGAGCTGCCACTGCCGGATGTTATAGTCTTAAAGTTGGTCTCATTGTTTGATCTAGGATTAGTCTGAGGGCGACTGTGACCTTGACAAATGAGGGTTTGGTTCTCATGTGTATGTTTATGATAGGGGGGGAGGGAGAAAGGAACGGAGAGGGGGGGAAGAGGAATGGATGGACGGAGAGTAGTTGTATTACATACACTTCAGATTTCTCTCTCTCTCTTTCTCTCTTTCTATCTCGCTTTCTCTCTCTCCTCCTCCTTTATTCCTTTTCGATTTACCATTCGACTTTCTTTTCATTACTTTTTTCTCTTCTCTTTATTCTCCTTACAAATCTCTTAATCATTTTGGCTCCATTCTTTCTTCACTGCTTCACTCCTTCACCTCTTCCCTCGCACCTCACCCCACTTCTCCTGAACCCTGCCCTCTCCTCACCCAGTTTCCCTACACAGCTCCCATCCTCCCCTCCTCATGCACCTCCCCACCTCACGCCTCTCCCCCTCCCCCTCACGCCACTCCTCTTCCCCTCCTCTTACCCCTCCCTTCTCCTCCTCTTGCCCCCTCTCCTCCCCTCCTCTTCCCCCTCCGTTTTCCCTCCTCTTGCTCCTCCCCCTCCCCTCTTGACCCTTCCTTCTCCCCTCCTCACGCCCCTCCCATCTTCCATCCTCCCCCCTCCCCCACTCCCCTTCGTATACACAAGGCCGGAGACCCCCACTTGCTTTCCCCCTCCCCTCCCCTCCCCGGCCGTTCTTCCTTATCTTGACCTAAGACAAAGTGACACAGCTGACAGGGCAGCTAAGTTGACGGACGCCTCGAGTTTCGTTTTATTTTTATCCGCATTGTTATATTTTATTATTATTATAATTTTTGTGTGTTTATTTTTTCCTTTGATTTTGTTTGAGTCACCATATGTTTTACTAGTTCATTTTCTATTCTATTTATTTTTGTTTTATTTTTATTTATTTTCATTTATTCACATTTATTTTGGTAGATTTTGTAGGCTTTGGCATCGTCTGTTATTGTTTATATAATATATATATATATATACACACACATAATATATACCGTATGTTTATTTTTTATTATTATTATTATTTATTAGTTTTTTTTATATATTTGTTTATTCATTTATTTTCAAAACTTGAAGACACGCACGAGAATTTGTCCACTAGAAGATTCAAAGGTAAGAGTCAAAGGTAGATCTGTGTTTTGCAGACACGGCGTCCCACTGGGACGGAATCGAACCCCGGGCCTTTGAGATCCACATTGAGGGCAAGGTACCCTTAGGTTTGCGAAGGAGTTGTCTGTGCCAACATCTTTTGTTTATGGTCCTGACAACAGTTGACGTCTTGAAGGCGGTGGGGGTCAGGGCTAACATACAGACTCTCTCTCTCTCTCTCTCTCTCTCTCTCTCTCTCTCTCTCTCTCTCTCTCTCTCTCTCTCTCTCTCTCTATCTCTCTCTCTCTCTCTCTCTCTCTGTGGTTTACCTTAAAAAATTTACGCACGCAATTGTACACACACACACACACACACACACACACACACACACACACACACACACATACACGCGCGCGCGCGCATAGACATACTCAAAAAACACTGATTTTCATCAACTTAACCAGTCATCCCATTCTACTCATAAAAAATAACAAACATTGGCACGGGCACTTGTACAAAAACACACACTAACTCAAATGTACACACGTACATGTACACATTTACAGGACGCACACGTGCACATGAGCGAGCATACACACGCACAGTGTTGTTAAAGAAATCTTTCAGTCTATAGTCATCTCTTTGGAAATGTGACATTAAAATTATATATATATGAAGTTACTTTGTATCACAGTATGGATACTGTGTAGGAAGTGTGGAAAATAATAGTAAGACTATGTTGATAGTGGAAATAGTGTGGTACAAAAACTGAATATGGATGCACGTATTGTTTCCGGGTATATAGTACAGCGCTCCCCCCCTCCCTTTTTTCAAATCCGACTTTTTTTTTTTTCAAATCTGACATTCGGCCAGACTGGTCATTTTCATGAAACTAATAAAGCCAAGAGTTTGAAAAATGCTCGTATATTCGGGAATTTTTACCATGGAGACGGACAGACTAACACGGACATTAAGGTAGAGTAGGTTAGTTGTCTCCTCCAACCTCCGATTAATCGGCGATACCACCCACCTCCAGGAACTTTTTCCGCTGTAAAATCACTGTGTCAGACTATTTTGTTTTCTCAACAGATTACATAGAATGACATTTGATATGCTGGAGGAAAATTATTTTTCTCCAGCATATCAAGATTCCCTCCCGAAAGCTGCGGGCTGCAAATTTGCTCCAAGAGTCGGAGGAAAAATAGCCCAGTGTGATAACACCTTTAAATGGTCACTATAGCTGTGTTCGGTGATATCTTGTAATGGTTTTCATTATTTCCTCGTCGTCCTCTTCGTCGTCCTCCTCCAACAACAACAATAACAATACAGTAATAAAAACAATACAATGATAATAATTACAAGAATACTAACATATACCTCCATCATCAGTAATATCAATAATAATAATAATAATAACAAAATATAAACGTGTACAGGTCAGTGACAGTGTGGAATCCGTATTTCAACGTATTAAAGGATTACCACACTGCGCTATTTTCCCTCCGACATTCTACCTCCAACCTTCATTTCAAAAACAAGAATATGAATTCAGTTACAGATATCTAGATTTCTTTAAGAACATTTCAACAGTATGTCTAACATTCGTATAGGTTTGCCATTTCCTAGTTCATCATTCAACTTTGCTACATATTTGACGGAAAGATAATTTGATATTTGGAAAACTGAAAGGTAAAAATATCATAACCAAAGTCGTTTTTACTCAAACTATCTCTTAACTGTCGGAACTGGTGAAGTCCGTGGAAGCCCAGTGTGATCCTTTAACTTTCGGCCATGGCGGACGTCGATTCTCGAGACGTCGCGTCGCCTCGACGTCATCGACCGAAGGTGATCGGAATGCAATGGTCCTCGAACCTCGTCGACAAGTGTCACTTAGTATCGCCGGCTCGTCGACTCGCTCATCCTTGAAGGACGCTTGATATGCGCTGTCTCTCTCTATCCATATCTCTTTCTCTCTCTCTATCTATATATTTCTCTCTCTCTCTCTCTCTCTCTCTCTCTCTCTCTCTCTCTCTCTCTCTCTCTCTCTCTCTCTCTCTCTCTCTCTCTCTCTCCCCTCTCTCTCTCTCTCTCCCTCGAACTGATCTTGTGTGGTCGGTCGCAAAAGAATAATTGTTTATTAATTTACCGTTTGTTTTCATTCAGTTCGACCCTGAGGCATGTCTTTTGTGAGCAACTGGGTATGGCTTGGAGGGTATAATGTCTTTCATTTTATCTTCTCTTTTCGATTTTATTGGTTGTCATCATATTTTATGGCTTGGGAATTTAGTTTTTTATATGTTCTATAAAACTGAAGTATTTGTGTGTGTGTGTGTGTGTGTGTGTGTGTGTGTGTGTGTTTGGGGAATATGTCAAAGGGTGTTGTTTTAAAAGGTAAAGTCTTTGAAATGGATTAAACTTCAGTCAGTTTCTCTCGCACTCGTTTCAGGATAATCATATTACACACAGGTTCAGCTGAAATACGTTGTGTTGTTTACGCAAGTTCACACGCGTGACGTCATGTCGGATCATGCACACACACTCGTTAATTACATGAGATGTGGAAATAGTTCCGCCTCATTTTTTTTAACGAATGGAAAATTATAAAGTATTATCATTTATTACTATTACTATTACCATCATCATGAGCATTATCATCATTAATCATCAATTTATTATTATTATTATTATTAATTATTATTATTATATATATATATATATATATATTTTATTGTTGGGTGAGAGCGGAATTAAGCCTTTTGAGTTCGACTATCTCCCTTATAAGGGGGAAAGAGCCCTTAGTATATGTATGTACTATTATGATTTTTGTTGTTGTTGTTAATTGTACTTGTTTTCTAAATATACCGAAAGACTTCATCCCCGTTATTAGGGAGGTGGCAGGCCAATGCACCCACTCCACCCATCTCACACCCATAGATCACTCCCATTATCTCCGCATTAGTGAGTAAAATATCATTTCATCAAAGTACTTTGACCTGACTCAACGATTGATCTCCATAGATTAAAGGAAAAATATGTACACTATAAATCTTTCAAGAAATGTACAATATCCGTGATTGATATTTATTACAAAATATAGTTTACAAGTTCAGTTCTAAAATATTTCCAGTTGAATTATGATTGAAACGACGAAGAAATACATTAGTGGAAATTGCTTTGTCAAGATAAGGTTTGCTTCGTTTCTGCTTGTTTATCATAATTATTTTTTTTTGTTTTCGCTAACGTCACAATTGACGTCGCATTTTTCACACGTACAACGGTATACTTTATTGTCATTGTGAAGTGATAATTATCATGCTTTCATAATAATACCATCATTGTTCATTTACCATTTATCACTGTCATTTGTCCAGGTTCATTATCCTCACACATCTTAATTATCTACATAATCTTCATGATTTCTTTGATCATTGTCATCACTACCGCCGCCGCCGCCACCACAACTATCATCATTAATCATAAGCTAGTAGCATATGGAAATTGGAAAAATAATACTCTTGAGAATTATTTTGTGGTTAACAATGAGTCTTTCTTTCCAGGTATGGGACGACTTGTTCTTTGAAGAGTTGATGGTGATGCTGCTGGGACCTGGGTGGGTGTCTTCTGTCGAGGTACGTGTTTACCACGTGAATATGTAACTATGGTGTGCAAACGGTGCACGTAAGTAACGTGAATTCTACGTGAAAGGTACACGTGAAGTGTAGAACATCCTTTACGAAGGTACACACGCACTCACATACACATCCACATCCACATCAAAGGGAGGACTAAATACCAACTTAAAACATGTTAAATCTTACATGTACCATTTGCCCTTTATATATTTTCTTTTGGCTAAAACAGGCCGAGTTTATTCGTCAGAGGAGGATCCCGACGAAGACTGAATGGATTACGAAATCGTACGAAATGGTCCTCAGATCCAAAGCAAGCAAACCGCGGCGAGGGACCCAAGTGGTCTGTTGACGTTTGTCCGCCATTGTGCTCAGCCCAATCCTCTTGTATTCCGTCGTATCCCCTTGTATTCCACGTCGCCCCTCTTGTATTCCGCGGCGAATACAAAGAACTTGATTGTATTGATTGGGGAGGGATTAGGAGTGACAGGTGGAGGGGGGATTGGGAGCGGGGATCGGCGGCTCGTGCGTGAAAGAGAAGAGGGATTAGCTGAGTCGAGATGGTCGAGTGGGTTGGGAACATGACCGGGTTAAGGTACGTTTTGCTCGGTGCGATTAATTATTAGCCTCCTACGACCACAGCCAGTGGCGGGTAACGCGCATCCTACAGTGCCCCCTGTAATCACATTTGGGTAAACGCGTCGGTTGTAGCTTCGGTTAAAATAATGATCAGCCTCGTACTCTGCAGCTCGAAGCAAAACAGCCTCATCATTCAAAAACAAAGAATGAGGGCTCTAAACAATCGTTTGATGATCATCATTGAGCCATGAACGATCATCGTTGAGCGATAATTAATCGCACCGAGCAAAACGTACCTGACCACCAGTTTGAGGGTCGTCTGCTGTGCTGAATGGAATCGACTGGTGATGAGCCAGGACGGAATACGAGTTGGGTGTGTATGGTGTGTGTGAGAGTGTATGTGTGTTATTCACCATGTCTTGGACTACGTGCAATGCTCATAATCGACTGTTGTTAATCTCTTTGGCGAGAATTCGTAGGTGCGTGTGTGGGAGAGAGAGGTGGTAAAGAGGGTAAGGGAGGGGGGAATAAGGGAGAGAGAGAAGGGGGAATAAGAGAAAGGAACTGGGAGATAGAAAGTGAGAGGGACGGAGGGAGATTAAACGTGACACAGACGAAGATGGCTAAGTTGAGGGATATCTAGGGTGTCTTGTCGAGAGAGAGAGAGAGGTCTCTCGTATTTATCACGGTGAACGATCGTTTGTGAAATCGAATGAGATTGTAACCTTTGGTGGAGAGGACTTACACTGTCCAATATATTTTGAAATAATGATAGCGATACTCATTATGGTGTATCGTGATGTAATGGTGATTATAAGGATCATCATTAATGCTAATGGTGGTGATGATGATAGTGGTGGTAATGAAAATGGTAAATGTAATATGTATACTGGAATGTGTGATAAAGTATGTGAAAGTATGAAGTATGGAATACACAAAAATAATTTGGAAATGAAATATTGTATCTGAAATTTTTTCCCTTCGGCCTTTGGGCCTTAAAGCAGATTTACACGCGCTTGTCAGGAGAGCTCTCCCCCCCCTCATCATCTTCTTCTTCTTCATCTCATTTTTCTTCATCTTCTTCGTCTTCTTTTCATTATTCTTCTTCACATTCTTCATCTCGTTCTTCTTCTTCTATTTCTTTTTCTTCTCATTCTTCTTCATCATCTTCTCATTCTTCTTCATCATCTTCTCATTTTTCTTCTTCATCTTCTTCTTCATCTTCTTCTCATTCTTCTTCTTTTCATCCTTCTTCATATTCTTCTTCATCTCATTCTTCTTCGTCTCCTTCTTCTTCTTCTCATTTTTCTTCTTTCTTTTTCTCATTCTTCTTATTCTTCATCTTCTTTTTCTTCATCTCATTCTTCTTCTCATTCTTCTTCTCATTCTTCTTCTTCTCATTCATCTTCTCACTCTTATTCTTCCTCCTCTTCCTCCTCCTTTGCGACGGCAGCGCCGCGGTAGTTCATGTAAAGTGTACATATGCCATACAGTTATGATCATATTGTTACCAGGTTTTATTTGTTTATTGAATTATTTTTCATGGATTTGTCATTTATATATTTATTTGTTTATATATTTTTTTCATTAAAATAATATATTTTAAATTTGATTGTATATATTTTTATTTTATATTATATTTTATTTATTATGAATAGTCTGCATGGGCAACAAGAGAACACAGTCAAACCCACCCGTGGTAGTTTCACCAACACGATCAGTTAACTGACATTCTTCCCACAGCCTGCGCAGGAAGTTGCCTGATGTTATCGGACAGTGTTTTTAAATGAAACTATTAAAGTTTTTGATGACGAATTGTTTTGGATTGTTCTGAGAGATTTTAATTAGTTTATAGATTCTGTGTCCTGAAAACATATGCCCCTTTTACCCGGAGATCCGCTAGAACCGTTGTCGCTCTTAACTTTGTAAACAAGAAGTTCGGCTGGATTTATATATATATATATATATATATATATATATATATATATATACATATATATATATATAGTGTGTTTGCGTGTGTATGTGGTCCTCTTTATCTGCTGGAAAGGACCACAGATGGTGGTCGAAATATACGGATATCTCTGGGTTTGTGCTCTTATTTTTCTCCAAAAGTGGATTACAATTTTATTTTAATTGTGTGCTACTACATCTATTCACTGAACTGAATGAAATCAATTGGCGTCAATCAAGAAAAATAATAGATCATCGTATTGGTAGTAAAGGTGCAAAAAAAAAAAATGGTTAACCGCTTCGGTAGAAATATAATGAAACCGCTGTGTTAGAAACGTAATCTAACAGCTTTCCTAGGGCCGTTACATAACAGTTTTGCCAGGAGCGTTACGTAATGATTTTGTTAGGAGTGTTACGTAATGGTTATTCTAGGAGAGTTATATAACAGTTTTGCCAGAAGCGTTACGTAACAGCTTTGCTAGGAACGTTACTAAATGTAACACCTTTGAAACGACATTGAAAAGCTTTACTAGAAACATGATATTAGGTTCTTTGCCAGAAACTGTATTTCACCATTTTGCCAACTCAAATAATCTAACTTTGGCCAAAATAAAGCATTGGAGGCGTCATCGGAAGCCTGCTGGATTCGCATTCGCTTAATTGTGGGTTTGAGCCCCGCACTTCTCTCCGATTCCCAGCAGTGACTGTTTGCTATCTTCCCCAACAGTCCCTAAAGCGCATAATAGGGCAAAGGTGACGGCTTCGGCCGCAGCTACTCATCGCCTCATGGCGTAGACTCCTCGCCTTCTTTGGAGGACTTGTAGCATCTTGAAGCCAGTTCCGAAGACAGGCACGGTGTTCTCTCTCTCTTGAAGAACAAGAAGATCCACGTGAGTAATATTTCTCTGCAGACTGGAGAACGTACTGTAGAAGGAATCGGAACGCCGGAGGAGAAGGGTGCGTGCGGCTATGCGGAGCCTCGAGGGTATATAAGGTAGCTCCATGGAGTAGATAGGAGGTAGAGATAGTAGATAAATAGTATGTAGTTAAATGGTCTTCCGCCCATACAAGGGTGTGCTGGGTGCGCCTTTATCCCCCCGGAGTCATAACCTATATATTCTGTTCTGACATGTGCTGACAGACGATATCGTTTATCCACAAAGGGGGGAACCCCCCCTTTGTGTTTTTTTTTTTTAAATCTAATTCGTCTTTGTCATCTTCGTCTTCGTCTTAATCTTTTGCTGCTTCTGTTTCTTCTGGTTCGTTTGCTTCTGCTGAATCTGTTTTTGCTCCAGCCTCTGCTTTAGCTTCTTCCGCTTCTACTTTTGTCTCGTCTGCTGTTGCTTCTTCTTTTACTTCTTTTACTTCTTCTTTTTCTGTTTCTTTTTTCTTCTGCTGCTATTTTTTCTTTTCTTTTGATGCTATTTTTTCTTTCTTTTGATTCTTGATCATCATCTGCTTCTTCCTCCACTTCTTCCTCTTCTTTTTCCTCTTTTTCTGATTTTGGTTTCTCTTCATCCTCATTATCATCCTCTTTTTTTCCGTTTTTTTTTTCATCTGATTCTTCTTTTCTTCTTCCTCTTTTTTCTTCTGGAGTTTATTTAACTGAAATGTGGACATTACATAGCGAATGGCTTGAAGACATCTCGCTTAACCCGTCGATCCCGCTGGTTGGTCGTGTGGGTCAGCGGAAGATGGATTCCATTCAGCCCGTGGCCATCCTCTCCCCCCCCCTCCCCCCAAGTCCGAAACCTCTGGATTGATCCCTTGGGGAGGAGGGGAGGGGCTGATGGATGGCGAGTCGAGAACGGGAGGAGGAGGAGGAGGATGAGGAAGAGAGAAAAAGGGATGAGGAAGATGAGTTGGAGGAAGGGGGGAAGATGGGTAGGAGGAAGGGAGAAGAAGCGTAGGATTAAGGGAAGAGGAGAGGAGGAGTGGGGGAAGGGAGGAGGAGAGGAGTAGGGGGAAAGGAGGAGGAGAGGAGTAGGGGGAAGGGAGGAGGAGAGGAGTAGGGGGAAGGGAGGAGGAGAGGAGTAGGGGGAAGGGAGGAGGAGAGGAGTAGGGGGAAGGGAGGAGGAGAGGAGTAGGAGGAGGAGAGGAGTAGGAGGAGGAGAGGAGTAGGGGGAAGGGAGGAGGAGAGGAGTTGGGTGAAGAGAGGAGTATGCGTAAAGGAGGAGGAGGAGAGAAGGAGTAGGTGTAGGAGAAAGAGGAGTAGGTGTAGGAGGAGGAAGGGAGGAGGAGGAGGATAGGAAGACCAAGTAGATATAACGGAGTGAGGGATGATGGAGTCAAGATAGCAAGAGAGGAGTTGGGAAGCGAGGAAGAGGAGGTGAAGAGGTGGGAGGAGTGGAGGAGGAGGGAAGAGAGACGAAGGGGTAATGGGACGTGGGAAAGGATAAAGGAGGTGGAAGAGAGAAAGAGATGTAAAGAAAAGCTAAAGCAAGAAGCGATAATAAGGATGAAAGATATGTAGGATATCATAGACAAGGAGCGTTCCATGAGTGTGTTTCCAGTTTAGGGGGGGAAGGGGGTTCTTCGTAGTTGAGGAGGAGGAGGAGGAGGAAGAGAGGAGAAGAAAGTAAGAACAAAGATTATAAAGGAAGGACTTGAAGGTCTTCAGAAGTTAGCAGTACCTGCGATGGAATGGGGGGGATGGGAGGGAGGGAGAAAGTGTTGGGGGGTGAGGATGCATACCTTTGGGAGTGCAATTATACAGGAGGTGCTGGGAGCTCGCAGGTGCAAGACGGTGTTTTCTGTGCAACCTGGTGCTGGCGAGGGGCTCCAGGTGGGGTATGTCTGGAAGGAGGTGGTGGTGGTGGTGAGGGGGAAGGGGGGGATAATTGGAGGGGGAAGGGGGGAGAAGGTGATGGCGTCGGTCGGGAGTTGAAGATACGCGAACGCTAGAGAAGGGAAGGGAAGGAGAGAGAGTGATAAGGAAAGAATGGGAAGGAGAAAGAATGGAGAGGAAGTGGTGGGAGAGGGTGGAGGAGGAGGAGGAAGAGGAAGGGTAGAGGAAGAGTAGAGGCAAAGGAGAAAAGGAATGGAAAAGAGAAGAAGAATTAGAAGGTATTGGATAAAACAAGAAGAAAGAGCAACGAATGAAAAAGTTGAGGAAAAGAAAATTGATGATAGAAAGGGATAGAAAGTCGAAATGGAAGAATGATGTGACCGAAGGAAAGAAGAACGAAAAAGATAACGTAAAAAAGAAGGGAGAGAGAGAACGAGAAGAAATCGCGATAAAAATGAATAAAAATGTGTTAGATAAGGGAGGGAGGACGACAAACGGGGAAAGGAAAATGAAGGAAAGTAGACTTGAGAAGGAAGAGAATCGAGAGAGGTAGTTGTTGGTTAGAGAGAGTAAGATGATGATGATGACGAATAGAATAAAGGGAATGAAAGTAGACACGAAAAATGGAGAGGGAGGGAACGATGGAATGGGAAAGAGGAGAAAGAGAGAAAAGTAAGAGCTAATGAAAGGAAAGGGAAGTAGATGAAAAAATGCGAAATGATAGTTTAAGGAAAGTATGGAAAACAGAAGAGAAGTAAGAGAGGAAGGAGAGGAGATTGGAAGGGAGGAATAGAAAGGGAACAAAGAAGGTAGGAAGATGGCGAAAAAGAAGAGGAAGGAAGGACAAGGGTAAATGAATAACTTGAAGAAAAGGAGATGCGAGGAAGAGCTAGGGAGGAAGAGTAGGAGTAGTAGATACGGTAAAGGATGGGAAGGACGATGTATGTGCGTGTACGAGTGTGAGTTTGAGTACGAGTTTGATCATGAGTTTGATCATGAGTTTGATTATGAGTTTGAATACGAGTTTGATTATGAGTTTGAATACGAGTTTGATTATGAGTTTGAATACGAGTACGAGTTTGAGTACGAGTTCGAGTACGAGTACGAGTTTGAGAACGAGTATGAGTTTGAGTACGAATATAAATATACCGGTAAGTGTGAGTATGTGAGCGTGAATTTATGACTACGAGTCAGTTTGTGAATGTGGAAAAGACCGAATAGATGATAGGAGAGTTGAAAGAAAACAAAGTAGATGGGGTCGAAGGTATGGGAAAGGAAGACGAATAGACGTAGGGAGGATGCCTCGTAAGGCAGATGGATGGTAAGGGCATTGGATGGGGGAGAGTATGGGGGGATTGGGGGGGGGGTTACGGGAGTGGTGGCGATACCCTACGGGGAGCTATTTCAGGGCCGCCTGAGAGTTGGGGAGCGGATCGCTGTGCACCTGTCCCCCCACACTCCCTGTCTCCTCACTCCTCGTCGCCCCCTCCCACGTACTCCTCAACTCTCACTCCTCGCTCCTCACCACTCACCCTTTACTCTTCACCCTTCATAACCCCCCTCCCCTCACTCATCACCCCTTATCCCCTTCTCCCTGCCTTTCTCTTCCCATTTCTTATTTATTCCATTTATATATATATATATATATATATATATATGTATAATATATATATATCTATATATATATATATATATATATATATATATATATATATATATATATATAATATGTTCTCTCTCCCTCTTTCTCACTCTCTCCCCTCTCCCGCTATCTCTCCCTCCCCTCTCCCCTCTCCCCTCTCCCCCTCTCTCTCCTCTCCTCTCTCACCCCTCTCTCACCTTCTCTTACCCTCTCTTTCACCCCCTCTCACCCGCTCTCTCTCACCCTCCCCCATACTCTGTCTAAACTCATGAATCCTAACCCCTCTTGTACTACGGTTATCAGTTGCCTTATCTCTTCCTTCGTATCCTCTTCCACTTCCTCCTTCACTTTCTCCACCATCTCCCCTCCCCTTCCTTTCTTTACCCTTCCTGTCTGCATATCTCTTCGTCCCTTGTCGACATGCCTCCTCCTCCTCCTCCTTGCTGGCCTCCTACTTATTCTCCACATCCCTGGCCTTCTCAAAACTACTCTGCTTCGTATTCTTTACTTCACCACCACCCCTACCTCAACCACCTTCACCCCTACCACCATCACCTCTACCATCATCACCCCTACCATCATCACCCATACCATCATCACCCCAACCACCATCACCCCTAACACTACCTCCATTACCACGTCACCTCTTCCATATACCATTACTGGATTCCTCTCGCTCATCCCCCCTCGCTCATCTCCCTCAATCATCCCACTTCTTTCACTCACCCCACCTCCCTCACTCCACCCTTCCTCATCCCACCCTATTCTCCACCTCCCTCACCCCCTCATCACACTCCCGACCTCATCCCTCTCTCCATCCCCCTCCCCCCTCCCCCATCCCTCACTCTTCTCACTCTCCCTACCTCTCTCATCCCCTTCCTTTCCCCACCCCCTTGCTCATCCAACTTCCTCACCCCACCTCCCACTTCCCTCACCCCATCTCTCTGTCCACCTTCCTCACCCAAGTTCCCTCACCCCCTTCACCCAAGTTCCCTCACCCCACTTCCACTCACCCCACTTCCACTCACCCCACCTCCCCTCACCCCACCTCCCCTTACCCCACCTCTCCTTACCCCATCTCCCCTCACCCTCACCCACTCCCCTCCATTCCACCCTTCTTCCTCCTGTCCCTGCCTCCTACCTCACTTTGTTCCACCACTACCATTCTTCTCTATATTGGTTCTACTTTTCCGCCTGTATCACCGCCATCACCACTTTCACTATCACCTTTACCACACTAACCCTTGTAACCACCACTATCACATTTGCCAGTCTAAGTCTACAACCTCTGGTATACCTGAGCTTCAGCTTCACATCTTCTCACAATTGTAATCTCCCATCAACGTACAGTCGCCATCGCTACACATCAGCGAACCACAATACCTCTGTTACTACCACAAGCACATATTGAATCTTGCACGTTTTTCCCTTGAAGTTCTTCACGCTCTTCCTACTAGTCCTATACAGTTTCCTGCGGTCCGACCACGTATCCTACCATAGTCCTTCCACGCATCTTACCATGGTCCTACCACAGTCCTACCACCTCTGCTTCACCCAGGGATCCCACGTTTCTGAAGTCCTACCACACTCCTACCATGTATCCTACCACAGTCCTTCCACGTATCCTACCACAGTCCTTCCACGTATCCTACCACAGTCCTTCCACGTATCCTACCACAGTCCTTCCACGTATCCCACCACAGTCCTTCCACGTATCCCACCACAGTCCTTCCACGTATCCCACCACAGTCCTTCCACGTATCCTACCACAGTCCTTCCACGTATCCTACCACAGTCCTTCCACGTATCCTACCACAGTCCTTCCACGTATCCTACCACAGTCCTTCTACGTATCCTACCACAGTCTTTCCACGTATCCTACCACAGTCCTTCCACGTAGCCTACCACAGTCCTTCCACGTGTCCTACCACAGTCCTTCCACGTATTCTACCACAGTCCTTCCACGTATTCTACCACAGTCCTTCCACGTATCCTACCACAGTCCTACCACCTCTACCATAGCTTTAAGCTCTCTGCCACACCCAGGGCTCCATAGCATCAGCATCAGGGAGGGAATGGAGTCTCGTAACTTGGCCTTCCAAGGCTAAATGACAACGATGCCCTTGCGGGTAGTAGAGGACCCGCAGAGGAGTGGCGTTGGCGTTACTCCCGTAATGGCAGTGGGAACCCCCTTGTGGATAAAAACTCTTTTTCTCTTTCTCTTTTCTCTCCCATTTTCCTTCTTTCCTCCCCTACTCCTATTCCCACTGCCTTCTCTCACTTTCCCCCTCTTTTCTCTTTTTCGCTTTCCTCCCCACCACTTCTATTCTCTTTGTCTTCTCTCACTTTCCTTTTAATCTTCCCTCTTCTCTTTTTATCTTCTCGCTTTTCTCTTCATATTTCTTTTGTATCTTCTCTCTTCTTCTCTCTTATATTTTCTATCTCCTTTTTTCTTCTCAATTAATTTTTCCTCTTCTCGTTGTATTTATCTTCTACTTGCTCTTTCTCTTTCCTATGTTTTCTCTCACCCTCATTATCTCTGCCTCTCGTTTCTATTCATGTTTCACACACACACACACACACACACACACACACACACACACACACACACACACACACACACACACACACACCATTGATCGGACCTACGAGCTCTGAGCTCTCTTCCAGGAGGGAAATAGCTGTCGATCACGAGTCCAACACGTGATCCAAAGACCAAGTGAATACACACACACACACACACACACACGGTATGTACATGTACATATAGGCTATTATGTATTCCTTTCGTCGCCATGCTCATTAGTAACCAGCTATCTCTGTCTTGTAGTCTATAAAGCAGCAGCGAGGCTGTAAAACGAGAAACACTGTCGAGAGACTTATGGCTCGTGGCATCTGTGCTGAGGGTGCTTGCTTTTACTGCAATCATGCTAGAATAATAGCGATGGATTTACACTGATTAGATATACGCAACGCTCATTATCCGTAACATTTTCGATAATCCGTAATTTTTTATTCGCCCCCACCTTTTTTTATTATCCGAAAAATTCTGTTATCCGAATTTTTTTATATTATCCGCAAATATTTCGGTTATCCACAATTCATTCGGTTGTCCGTTAGTTTCGGATATTCCCGAATTATTCAGTCAAATTTTCGATTATCCGCAAGTCACGGATATTCACAATTTTTTTCAGTTATTCTATATTGTATCCGCAATTCTTTTAGTTATCCGCAAGTCTAGAATACTCGCAGAGTATTCAATCAATTTTTCGTTTATCCGAAACAATCGATTATCCACATTCCCTCCTACTTCTCTCTTCCCTTCTCCATCTTATCTTCCTCCCTTCTTCACCTCTTTCTAAGCTCAGCCCTTTACCTCCTCGCTCTTCCACTCTCATCTCCACTCTTCGACTCCGCACTTGTCCGTACACCCTACTTCGATCTTCCTCCCTCAACCATTTTCTCTCTCTCTCTCATATATATATATATATATATATATATATATATATATATATATATATATATATATATATATATATATATATATATATATATATGCACGAAGAACCCACACTCGGAATTAACAAGGAAACTAAGAAGAAAGAAACTTCCTTTTTAATTCCGACTGTGGGTTCTTCGTGCGTATCACAATGTGGTAGTTCGTCCCAGATATATACAGTATATTATATATTCCCCTTTTTTCTTGTTACCTCCTTCTCTATTCCCTTCTTTCTTAATCCTTCCTTCCCTAATCCCTCCACTCCCCTTCCGCTTCCACTGTATAGCCTTAACGATGGAATTCCCCGGCCGACGCAACGCCGAGGCAAAGCGAAGCGAGGTGATGAGTGAGGGATTGGTCGTCGTTTGTTGTGACGTCGGATTCCGGACGACGAGTCGCTGGTCCGGAGGCTCGCTCTGGTTCCCGGGGGTAAGGGGGGGGTGGGTTGTTGTTGTTGAAATTCCTGCGATAACATTTCATTAATGTGTTTCATTTATTTATTTATTTTTTATTTTGATTTTAATTTGTTTTTGTTTTTTATTTAGTTTTATTGGTATCGTTTTATGTTATTGCGTCTTATTTTTATTTAATTAATTTTCATTTGTTTATTTATTTATTTATTTTTTCAGTTTTATTAATCTCGTTTTTGTTTCTTGTATTAGTTGTTTTGTTTTTTTCGCATAATTGAAAAAAAGAAGGTCGAGCATGTTTATGCATGACCAATTACGGGTCCAGTTTCAGTGTCCCTTGTTACCAGATCCAAGAGTTCACCCCAGAATTCCGAGGGAATTTGTTTCCCGGACTGCACCAAACCCGGACGCATCTACAGTACGTGTCTTGATTTTGTAGCTTCCTCTTCAGGGGAAGAACCCGCGGAGGGTTTTTGTAGCCAATGTAGTAATATATGGAGTTCGGGTAGGACGTGTCCAGATTTTGTAGAATCGGTTTTGGGCCGTGGGGGGGGAGGGGAATTGGGTGGGGGATAGGGGGAATGGCTTATTGGGGGGATAGGGGGAATGGCTTATTGGGGGATAGGGGGAATGGCTTATTGGGGGATAGGGGGAATGGCTTTTTGGGGGATAGGGGGAATGGCTTATTGGGGGATAGGGGGAATGGCTTTTTGGGGGGATAGGGAAGGGGGAATAGCTTCTACAGAGAGGAAGCTGTCTGTGTATACATAGACTGGTCCGTGTGTTGGTGTTGGTGTAGTGGATGTAGTAGAATCTCTATGGAATGTAGTCGTAATGCTGTGGGGTCGCAAATAAGTCAAGATGGGGAGTGATCATATGAGCAGGGTAAGAGTTTTTGGCTTTAGATTAACACAAGATCATTGAACTTGTCGCTGGAGATTCAGTGGAATTTTTTAGGTGTCAGCTTTTCTTAAAACTGGATAAAATCGTCTGGCGTCATATAGACCTTAATGAAACTGCTACTGTCATTAGCTGTAACTATCGCTTCTTTCCTTGTCGAGTGCTTATCTTTAGTTTTTTTTTTTTTTGGGGGGGGGGCTACATCAGTGACTCTATCCTTGGGTACATTAATAGACGAGATTTTATTTCTCATTAGCTATAACCAGCGCTTCTATCCTTTGGGGGACTAATGATAATAATAATCGGTTTATTGAGTTAATAGCGAAACAAAGATACAGTGACAATACCCAATTTGTGCTAATTTTAGAACTCGTCTAATTTGAGTACATGATGTGCTAGGCGTTGTTGTTCGCATCAGAGGGATAGTAGGAAGGAGGGGATGGTAGAAGTGAAATGATCACCATTCTCTTACGAGTGGAGGCGTGGCGGAGGAGGTGGTGATAACGATAACGAAGTAACGAATGCACCCCTCACGAGAACGATATGCGATAGGCAAACGTCGAAAAGGAAAATACGTTTAAAAGATTAGGTAGGACACGCTGATCGTGCCTAGACTCTGTATAAGGGAAGGGTTAATGGTTATGGTGATTCTACGGGTATCTATGTTGTGGCTCAGTTTTGATACGGGCATGTACAGTAGGATTCAAAAGTATTTTGTTCCTTTTCGCTTCCCTACGAGCATCTACAGTGTGGCTCAGTTTTGATACGGGCATGTACAGTAGGATTCAAAAGTATTTTGTCCCTTTTTGCTTGCCTACAGGTATCTACAGTGGGGTCTAAAAGTGTTTTGGCACGGGCGCGTACAGTATGATTCAAAAGTCTTTTGTCCCCTTTCTCTTGCCTACGGGCATCTACAGTGGGGTCTAAAAGTGTTTTGGCACGGGCGCGTACAGTATGATTCAAAAGTCTTTTGTCCCTTTTCGCTTGCCTACGGGCATCTAGTGGGGTCAAAAAGTGTTTTCACACAGGCATATACAGAATGATTCAAAAGTCTTTTGTCTCTTTTCGATTGCACGTCGATGACCCTCCTCTCCCTCCCTCCTCCCACCCTCCCCTAGGTTGAATAACCTAACCAAACCTAACCTAACCAGCCGGTATTTCTTTTTTCCGAAGGGTTAAGCAAGATGGTCTTAATCCTCAAACAGCGGAAAAATCGTCTTCGGTTGAATAAAATTACTTGACGACAGCCAGGAAAATAGTAAGATATCTAAAACGTTTACGAGATACTAAGTAAACGTTTCCATGTAGACATAGGACCTACGTGAACCTCAGTGGTTGAAAGCCTGTAGATGGTGCTGTAGCAGTTTATGTAGACAGGTTGGGGAACCGGCGTGGAGCTGTAAGAGATGGAATGTTAACATCGTCGGCCGAGGCTTGGCTCGGGGTAATTAGAGGATGTTCGAGGCATTGGCAAGAGGAGGAGGAGGAAGAAGAGACGAAAGAGGAGGAGGAGGAGGAAGAGACGACAGAGGAGGATGTGGAGGAAGAGACGAAAGATAGGAAGTGTAGAAGGCGAAAATAAGATAGAAGAAGAGGAAAAGCAGGAGGATAATGAGGAGGAGGGGAGGAAGAGGAAGAGAAGAGGAAGAAGCGAAAGATGAGAAAGAGGAGGAAGATCCGTAAGCGAAAGTGGAGATAGAAGAAGAGAGGGGGCAGGAGGATAATGAAGAGGAGAATGGGGAGGAGGACGAAGAACAGAAGTAGGAGAGAGCATACAACTAACAACACTAGGAATGAACGAAAGAGAAAGAGGAGGAGAATGGAGAAGAAAGTGGAAATGGTGTTAAATGTGGCATTGGATATTATGGTGGTGGGGTTTGTGGTTAGGGTGGTTGTGGTTGTGGTGATGATGTTGGCAGACGACGACGATAAATACAACCACCACCGGCACCGCCACCACCACCACCACCGGATTTTGGGAGATAATTATATGGTAGAATTCTGGAAGGGAGGAAGGGAATGGTGCTGGAAATGGGCAGAGGTTGGCTTTGTAAACATATCAATTACGCTCAAGAGTAGTAACATAACAATGAGGACGACGAATACATCAATGACAGTGATAATGATAGAACGATATATAATAATGTAATGATTAACAATACATAGTGAATGGTGAGCAGCTTGTATATCGGGAGAAGTTTGCAGGACTGACTGTGTGTAATGATGATGGTATGGCTATTTTTAGAACTGATGGTGATGGTGGTAGTGGTTATAAGGAGTGTCCTTGAGCGGTGTTGGTGGATATTTGAATGTACGGGTCTGCCATGGGCATTGTAGCTACGTGGAATGTTGTTTACCAGCGCCTCTAAGTTGGGGGACTATCGTAATGAATTGTTTGACAAACTTGGTTGGGGTTTTCAAGGAAATGGTGGGAGTAGATATTGAAGTAATGTTGCAGATGCGGTGGAAATATCATCAGGGGAATTACAAGAGATAGTGTCTAAGGGGTGGTTGATGGAGATAGTGGTAGAGAGTGTATTGAAAGACACTGGTGGAGAATTTAATATGGTAGTGGTGATGGTGGTAGTGGTGGTGATGCTGGTGGTGGTGGTGATGATGATGATGATGGTGATGACACTGGTGGTGGTGATGGTAATGATGATGATGACGGTGGTGATGATGATGACAGTGGTGATGGTGATGATGATGATGACAGTGGTGATGGTGATGATAATGATGATGACGGTGGTGGTGATGAGGATAATGATGGTGATGACAATGGCGGCGATATCATTGGTAGTGGTAGCGTTGGCGGCGATGACGGTGACGTAGTACAGCGCAGCTGGCATAGCATCCGTTAATGGATCGCCCTCTCGAAGCGGTGTTAGTCTGATAACCAGGAACCCAGATCAAATACCAACCGGACATAACGTGAAGCCCATGCTTAGCCTGTGCTTACCTGTTGTCTTGTTCCTCAATTATCCTCGTTTCTCAGTTACCCTCGGCACACTTTAACTGATCGAAGAGGTGGGTGGGAAAGGGGTGAATGGCGCGGGGGGAGAAGAGGGGTGCATACACCAGGGGGGAAGAGGGGAGAGGGGTGCATGGGACAGGGGGAGGGGGAAGCTGATATCATCTCTATTGGACAGGTAGGATGATGTGTTTGTCTCCCCAAGAGAGTGGACGAGAAGTGAAGAGGAGAATGAGGAGGAGGAAGAAGAAAAAGAGGAGGAGGAGGAGGAGGAAAGAAGACATCAAGAAAGAGGATAAAGGAAAACGAAGGAGGCTTGAGAGTAATAGCACAAGTATCCTATGGTGAATTACAGAAGGATCCTCAGCCGGATATGGGTGTATCCTTTGTCTAAGAATAGATCCTGTATTGGATAAAAGGGCATTCACAGCCGGATAGAGGGACGCTCCCCTCTGGAACTTATCCAGCTGGATACAGGGTCATTCTCAACAGGTTACAGGAGGAGGAGGAGGAGGATACTCCTGTACTTCTGCTGCGGAGGAGGAGGAGGAGGAGGAAAGAATGGATCTGCCGAGAAGGAGGAACAGGAGGGTCCTCTGCCGCTTAAGAGGAAGAAGAGGTTTCTCTCACGTGAAAGAGGAGGAGGAGCGTCCTCTGCCGCGGAGGAGGGTGGTCCTCCTCTGCCGTATAGGCGGATCTGTTGCCGGATCACAGATGGATCTCTGCCGGATTACCCGAAGCCTGAGGTCGACGGGCGCAATGGCCCTTTTTGCGGGCGAGTCGGTCGAGGGCATGCGGGCGTGGGTGGAGGACAATGGGAAGAAGGGTGGGTTTGTGTGAGTGCGCGGGTTTGGTGGGGGAGTATAGTGTCAACCCTTTCGGTACTGTGATGCTGTGGGACATGTACGTCTTGGGCTCGGGACGTGTGCGTGTTGGCTTCGGGTACGTGTACGTCTTGGGCTTACGACGTGTGCGTTGTGGTTTCGGGTACGTGTACGTGTTGGGTTCGGGTACGTGTACATGTTCGGGACGTGTACACGTGGGTGGCTACTGCGCTACATGAGGATGGGTGCAGCTCCGGGCCTTATAGGTAGTGTGGGCGTGAGTCATAGGTCGTGAGTGAGCGATGGCGTAGGTCCTCCTAACCTATAGGTGGGTGTAGGCGTACATAGGCCATGAGTAAGTGGATGGGTGTGGGTGTAGGAAGTAGTGTTGGGTGCGGGCTGTAGTTAGGGCTTGAGCAAGACGTGAAGGAGTTGGGACTGGGGCGTGTAGGTGTTGGGTCTAGGGGGTGTAGGTGTTGGGTCTGGGGAGTGTAGGTGTTGGGTCTGGGGAGTGTAGGTGTTGGGTCTGGGGAGTGTAGGTGTTGGGTCTGGGGAGTGTAGGTGTTGGGTCTGGGGAGTGTAGGTGTTGGGTCTGGGGAGTGTAGGTGTTGGGTCTGGGGAGTGTAGGTGTTGGGTCTGGGGAGTGTAGGTGTTGGGTCTGGGGAGTGTAGGTGTTGGGTCTGGGGAGTGTAGGTGTTGGGACTGGGGCGTGTAGGTGTTGGGACTGGGGCGTGTAGGTGTTGGGTCGGGAGTATAGGTATTAAGTCTGATGAGCGTAGGTGTTGTGGTTAGGGCGTGTAGGTGTTGGGTCTGGGGCGTGTTGGTATTGAGTCTTGGGGGTGTAGGTGTTGGGTATGGGGAGTGTAGTTGTTGGATCTAGGGCGTGTAGGTGTTGGGTGTGGGGAGTGGAGGTATTGGATTTAGGGTGTGTAGGTGTTCGGTCTGGGGAATGCAGCTGTTAGGTCTGAGGAGTGTAGATGTTGGGTCTAGGGCGTGTAGGTGTTGGGTGTGGGGAGTGTAGGTGTTGAGTCTTGGGCATGTAGATGTTGGGTCTGGGGAGTGTAGGTGTTGGGACTTGGGAATGTAGGTGTTGGGACTTGGGAAGGGGAGTCGTGTAGGTGTTGAGTGTGTAGCTGGCGTGTAGTCCGGAAGCTTGGGTCACTGCGTGTGCAATGACACTTAGATAACAAATGGGCGGGTGTGGCCTCCAGAGCCTCGATACACTCGGGGGGGCGGTTGACGCAGTCGCTACTGCGGTAGACTTGGTGGTCGTGACTGTAGTGGATGTGGTGGTAGCGATTGTGGTAGATGTGGTCGTGACTGTGATAGATGTGGTGGTCTTGATTGTGGTAGAGGTTGGGAATGTGGTAGATGTGGTGGTCATGACTGGTAGATATGGTGGTCGTGATTGTGGTAGAGATAGGTGTGGTCGTGAATGTGGAAGATGTGGTGGTCATGACTGGTAGATGTGGTGGTCGTGATTGTGGTAGATAGATGTGGTCTTGAATGTGGTAGATGTGGCCCTGACTGTGGTAGATGTGGTCGTGACTGTGGTAGATGTGGTCGTCGTGACTGGTAGATGTGGTCATGAATCTGTTAGACGTCGTGAATATGGTAGATGTGGTGGTTGTGACTATGGTAGAAGACTGTAGACAGCGTAATTGCCCCAGTTGTAATCATGACTGCAGTAAGATTTATTTATTTCACAGCACATCCTGTGTCTTGCTGTGTCTGCGTGCTGTGTCTTGCTGCATTGCTTCTAACCCAGGGCAATGGGCGGGATGCAGGGGTGACCCGTCATCCAGGAGGAGCCAAGAAAAGAAGGAGGGAGGGAGGGAGGGGTGGTGGATGGGAGTGGAGTGGGTGGGAGTGGAATTGTGCCTTTTGACTTTGGCTACCTCCTATGTTAGGGGGAAAAGCTCTTGGTATATTTGTGTACGAATTATTTATTCATTTATTATTTTTTCGGTGGTTTTAATGTGAAAGTGGCGGACGAGACATTACAACTATCATGGTGACTGTACTGATGCGTCCATGTCAGCCACCACAGCCCCCCTCCAGCCCCCTCCAGTCCCCAGTGACGCAACCTGTCACCATTACCGCTTCCACCAGAGTCAGTCTCTGCTGAAGGCCACAGCCACCTCCAGCCCCCAGTCACGCCGCCACCGCCGCCGCCGCAGCCGGATGGTGCGGAAGATAAGGAATATGGCGGCACTTATGGCCGCCGTGCGTCTTGAGCGATTCCCACCCCCTCTCGCCATCCTTCTTCTCCTCCTCCTCTTCCTCCTCTTCCTCCTCTTCCTCTTTGCCTATTCCTCTCGTTTTCCCTTAACTCTCTCCCCAGTTGTTCATCTCCTCCTTCTGTTCCTCCCGCTCCTCCACTTTCTATCCCGCTCCCTCTCCTTCTTCCCAGTATTCTCCTCGTTCTCCCCTTCCTCTCTTTCCTCTCCTTCCTCCTCGGTCTCGCTTTTTGATCTTTGTCGTCAGATCACCTCCTCCTCCTCCTCCTCCTCCTCCTCTCTTCCTCCTCCTCCTCCTTCCTTTTCTTTTTCCTCTTCGTCCTCCACTTCCTTTCATCCCAGCTCATTTTTTTTTCAGCAACGTTTTTATTCTAATATTTTTTTCGCTGTTCTCTTCACATGGCAGTACCTTTTCTCGCCCACCTCTTTGTACAGGTTGCCTCATCCTTTTGACTCCTTGCAGCGCCCCCCCCCCCTTCCACTCTCTCTCTCTCTCTCTCTCTCTCTCTCTCTCTCTCTCTCTCTCTTTCCTCTCTCTGGTTCTCTTTTCTTCTTTCGTTCTCTTTCTCTCCTTCCCCATCTCTCCCTCGTTCATTCTATCCCTCCTTCCTCTTCCTCCTCTTTCCTTCTCTCCCTCTTTCCATATCTCCCTCTATCTTTCCCTCCCTCTCTCCCTCTCTCCCTATCTCCTTTCCCTCTGTCCTCCTCTCCCTCCTCTCCCTCTTTCCTCCTCTCCCTCTTTCCTCCTTTCCCTCCTCTCCCTCTTTCCTCCTTTCCCCCCTCTCCCTCTTTCCTCCCTCTCTTTCCTCTTTCCCTCTTTCCTCATCACACTCTTCTTCTTCTTACCCCTCCGCCCCCTCCCTCACCCGCGCTCCTGATCTATAAAAGTATTTACTGCTACACTAACGATGGCAAAACCCTCCGAAGGGCCCAGAACAAGACGGGATGACGTCCTTGGAATGAATCTCATGGCATCAAGAGATTTTTGTCTTATTGGGCCCGGAACCGAGGAACTGGTGTGTATGTGTGTGTGTGTGTGTGTGTGTGTGTGTGTGTGTGTGTGTGTGTGTGTGTGTGTGTGTGTGTGTGTGTGAGAGAGAGAGGGAGAGAGAAAGAGAGAGAGAGAGATATGGTGGCCTTCATGGCCAAAAGCTGTAACCGCTATTGAATCTGTTTGTGTGTGTGTGTGTGTGTGTGTGTGTGTGTGTGTGTGTGTGTGTGTGTGTGTGTGTGATGTTACGTCACGTCATCTAACAGTTTCCTTTAAGAATATCTCAATGCGGGTTCCATTACCGAATAGGTCTCCTGCCCACATCCTTGTTACTGCACATATCAGAAAGAGCGAAAAGAATGATATTTAGGCAAGAGACCCACAAACCAATGCTCGTGTTTGCGTATGTGTATATATATATATATATATATATATATATATATATATATATATATATAGATAATGTGTGTGTGTGTAGAAGGATGTCTATAGGAAAAGACTTCAAGAGCCTCTCTGACCGCTACAAGAACAGCTCCATTCAATCCATAGTGCACATTATTAACTCGATTAAGTCTAGTCCTAGAATAAGCTCAAATTGTACATTGTTAGTATATCACTCACTGTTAACTCATTAAACCGATTATTATTATTTTTTGTATTATATATTATTTATGTACAGCGAGCTATTCATAAACACTATAGGGGATCTAAAGCTGTAGTAATATATTTCGCTACATTATTTGTCTTGAGAATATATTAACGAGGTGAAACTACATGAACATAATGTTATACAGTCATATATGCATAGTTAAGTCCAAGACACACACTCACATACACACACACAAACACACACACACTCACACACACACACACACACACACACACACACATGGAATTATTTTAATGGAAATGAAAATTCATGAACGCATAATCATAAGTTATATATGAACTATATGAGCGTTCATATGTATGTTATATAGTCAAATATACATGGTTAAGTCCAAGAATCAGGTCTCCTACCAGTGCACCAGGAAAGATATATAATCAAACTGATGACCTTTTGGGAACGTGAGTCTGTCGCTATACCCGGTGGACCACTGCGCCCCCCCCCTCCCCGTTCCCCTCCTCCTACTCCCTCTTCCCTTTCCCCCAAAGTGGAATCGATAAAGAAGGAAACTGTAATTGTTCCCAATTGCGCCCCAATTCCACCCCCCCCCCCTCGGCACGCCAGTGCAATAAAGCAAAGCCACAGTAAACTACTTAGAATACAAGGCCGCAATATAGCTCAATAGCCCACTAGTCAATTAGGTTCCCTGTATGTGTGTGTGTGTGTGTGTGTGTGTGTGTGTGTGTGTGTGTGTGTGTGTGCATGTACCTGCATCTGTTTAACACATGTAATTTTGTGTGTGTTTGTGTCTATGTGTATGTACCTGCGTCTGTTTGTAAACATGTGTAATTTTATATGTGTGTGTGTGTGTATTCATGTGTGCATGTGCATGCATATGTTTGTAAATTGAAGTCTCTCTTTCTGTCTCTCCTCTCTATCTCTCTCTCTCTCTCTTCTTTGATATGATGTCCCAGTGGAGAAATAAGTCGTGAATTGATGACACGCGTGACGTGATGCCCCCGAGTGCGCACGTCACACTTGGCGAATCGCACTTTAATCTATCTAATACGTTTTACAGTTTTGCTCGCGGAGTCATCGTTCGGAGCTCGTGTTTAAAAGCTGCGCACACGTACACACGTACACACATATATACACACACACGCGCAAGAACAAACTAGATGCTGAGAGATGCAAAGACGGGTCACTACGAGCATAGCCCCCCTTCCCGTATAATAAAACTGGTTAAGTACAACTAGGTAAATACACACATACACACATATTTGAAGCTTGTAATTACCCCTGCGAGTATTGCTCTTTTCCTGTATACTACATTAGTTAAGTCCACACACACAAACACACGCACGCACACACACGCACACACACACACGCACGCACGCACACACACAAAACACGCATACACACAAAACACGCATACACACAAAACACGCATATGCTACAAACGCGTACGCGCACGCACATACCCAGCCACCCACGCACGCACGCACGCACGTACACACGCGCCCTCGCTCATACACCAGCCGCACCATTTGTGTATTACCTGGCGGGGATGTTTGTATTGTGTAGCTCGGGTCAACGTGTATTGTGTAGTGAGGGTCTGCTCTTATTGTGCATAACGGGACCAACTCTATCGCGGAGAACTGTTCAGTAGAAGCCGCGAGAGTGAAGGGATCTGCCCAATACAATGTAGAGAGTGGGCATACCGCAGGGAAAATGGTTAAGGCGGACACTTGGAGGAGGAAGAGGGGGAGGGGGGGAGCAGGGAGGGAGGGGTGAATGGGGGAAGGTAAAAGGTGAATGGGGAGTATTGGGAGGTGAATAGGAGTTGGGTTATGGGTAGACATGAGATGTTGGTGATTGTTCTCCAACAATGGATGGAGGTGGACAACGAGCAGTAATTGACCACCACTGAGCCCTTACTGTGTGTGTGTGTGTGTGTGTGTGTATGTGTGTGTGTGTGTGTGTGTGTGTGTGTATGTGTATGGTGTGTATGATGTGTTTGTTTAAATGTACATATAAAAATGTTGCACTTTTAGCAACACTTTGGCGTAGGTTTTACGTAGTCTCTACTTTGGGAATTTAGTGTCGCCCCTCCGGACCAGAGTTACTGGGTGATTATATTTCCGGAAGAGGGTTTTTTTCACGGTGGTAATAAAAATTTAATTGAAATTGTTAGAAGACAAAATTTTAGACCTAGAATGACTGAACGACAAAGTGCAATTGATATCAAGCACTATGGAAGTAAATGTAACAGAAAAATAGAGAATTCAATTAAAAGGACAACAAACGAAAGAGAGCTGGACTGAAATGAATATAACGGAGGAAACGAAAAGATAATATAGCAAGCATACAATGTTGATAAAAATGAACTGGAATACATAGTGCATGATAAAGCTAATTGGACGAAGCGTATCATTGTAAACAAGGGGAATTAAGGACGAGTGTATCACGAGAGAGAGAGGAGCGGAATATAGAGAGAGATAGTTACAATAACACGTTAGCAAAATGGAGGACTGGACGGTAAAGTGATTAGGAAGATTGACCACCAACCTTCTCCTCTTCCTCCTCCTCCTCCTCCTTCCTTTTCCTCCACTTCCTCCTTTTTCCCCTGCGTCTCCCACTTCTCCTCTTCCACCTTTTCCTCCTCCGTCTCCCCCTCCTCCTCCTCCTCCGTCTTCTTTTCTCTACCATCTTTCTCCCCCTCCCCTCCTCTTTCTCCCCGTCCTCCTCCCTCCTCTATCTTCCTCTTCCTCTTCTTCCTTTTCCTTCTCCGCCTCCTCTTCCTCCTGCGCCTCTTTTTCTTCCTCCCCCAGAAAGAGAATATATTACGAGAGTAGTTTGACAGGAATGCTGAATAGAGAAAAAAAAATGGAATGAATGGAAAGGAAAGATTGTAAGCAAAGATTGGTTCGGGGGAGAAAGAAGTTGACGACAAGACGGAAAGATATAGATCCAAAAGGGAAGTTAGACGAGATGTTAATAGATTTACATAATTTGTTTATTTTATTAATTCATTTGTTCATTTAATTGTTTATATAATGTAAGTGAAGCGGCCTTGCTGTCGATGTGCTGTGTCTTGCTGCATTGCTTCTGGCCCAGGCCATGGGCGGGAGACAGGGATGGCCACGAGGAGCTAAGGTGAGAGGGAAACAAAAGATGGAAGTGGATTGAGTGGGAGTGGATTGGGTGGGAATGGGTGTTTGCGTTCCTGGACTTGGCAATATAGATATGAATTTATCTCAATGTTGCATTCCATTGACTCGGAGAGATAATTGTATTGTCAACTACACTTCCGCACACTTAACCAGACGTTGGAGTTAAAGGATCTAACAGAGTCTGAACCAAGGAGTGACTTAACTACTTAACCAAGACTTAACTTCTTAACTACTGAAGCGGTCATGTAACCTGAAAGGCCATTCGAAGCTGAAGAGGCCAATTGTCCGAGGTTTTGATTACATAAGAGGAGGGAGTAAGTAGCATACTGTATTTCACCAATTCATAGAAAATGCGACCTCTACAATATACTGTATTACGCGAGCCTTGGCGTTATCGCTGTGTTGTATTACGAAGAGGAATTGTGTGAAATACATTCCTTTGAATATTCGTTCATTGAGATGGGAATAAAGCCGAAAGGCGCGTTTTGCTTGGTGCGATTATTAACCTAACAAAGACATCGGCGGGTGGCGCGTATCCTCCTACCTTCTGGCAACCTATTTGGGTTGGTAGGTTCGGTTAAAATAATAATCAGACTCGTACATTGCAACTCTAAGCAAAACAGCCCCATTCAAAAACAAAGAACGAGTGCTCTAAACAATCGTTTGACGATTATCATTGAGCCATGAACGATCATCGTTGAGCGATAATCGCACCGATTAAAACGCACCCTTAGGTGAATAGAATCGTAAGGTGGTGGATAGAGGGCGTCATTATCGAGGTCCTTTTGATCTGATGACGTCACAGTTTTATTCAGTTATAGTTGGGGCTTGGCTGAAGAGGTAAATATGGCGTTTAGATATCAATTTGAGGCATCTTATGTATAGGGTGGCTGAAAAGTAACTAGGCATTAAAATTAGTAATAAAATCCAAATTTCTATTACAAATTTATTGATAATACATGTTCTTTATTGCATGGGGAAAATTAAAGTAAATTGTCACATTTCAAATTAAGCACAGTATTTCCAAGTCCCCCAGTGTGCGAATTTTTGTCTTGCACACCTTCTCTTTCGTGTAACCCCACAGGTAAAAATCACTTGGAGTTAGATCTGGATTTTGTGGGGGCCATTCATGAGGTCCGCGTCGCGTCCTATCCAACGTCCTGGAAAATGTTGGTCTAACCGTAAGAGCGAAAAGTGGGTGGGCTGACATTCTGCGTGGATATCAGGTCACCATTGTCATGACAGCCAGACACTGAGGGTCACACGTAATTCTTAAGCATATGAAGGAGACACGGATTGAAGAGGTCCTTCAGAAGGTTCTTCATTCCATCCCACCCTGGCCGTTTTAGGAAACTAGTTGACGCCACCGAGAAACTTGTTGACGACACCAGGTGATGTTGAAATGTGAAGGCCTACTTTTATTTTCCCACGCAATAAAGAACATGTATTATTTGTTTTCAATAAATTTGTAATACAAATATGGGTTTCATTACTAATTCTTAATTTCTAGGTACTTTTCAACCATCCTGTACATGTGCACATAAATAAGAGCGTGTGTATATAAGTGTTCGTGTATGTATATATATATATATATGTATATATATATATATATATATATATATATGTGTGTGTGTGTGTGTGCAAGAAAAACGGTGGAGAAATAAACTATAGACGGGAAGATATTTCGTGTAACACATCTTCAGATATATATGTATATATATTACATAATATAATATGAATGTCAACTTGATTTTCTGCAAGGAATCCGGCGGTAGATTGTAGAGGGACTAAGCAAAGGCAGACGTGTTTAACTAGCAGATAGGCACTGCAGTGCCCAGAATCCTCGGGGAATACGACGCACGGCGATCCAAATAGGACATGACGTTTACCGCCTATTTGGCGGTCCAGGGAGTCCTTCGCCGCCAGCCAACAGGTTAAGGAGAGACTGGTTCCCCTTTCCCGGGAACGGCAGTGGTTCTTGACCTTTTGTTCAGTCTATATTCTCGTCTTGAGGGTCCTTGAGTTGGGTACTCATCGATCTGGGAGGTAAGAGGTGCTGGTGATAGGGTTCTATCTCTCTCTCTCTCTCTCTCTCTCTCTCTCTCTCTCTCTCTCTCTCTCTCTCTCTCTCTCTCTCTCTCTCTCTCTCTCTCTCTCTCTCTCTCTCTCTTTTTCATTTACTCACTCCCTCCCTGTGGGTATATATATGTGTATTTATGTAATATGGATTTGTATATATCGATCTTGCACCTAACACGGAAACGTTAACGAAACGTTAACGAAACGTTAGAGTGTTTAGGGTTCCGAGCCTTCCCCTGAGTTTATGTTCTCCATCATCCAAATCATTTGTCTAAAATACTTATCAATATATATATATATATATATATATATATATATATATATATATATATATATGATAAAACCTTGCGGATATATACCCACGTCCGCAATCTGTTCTCGAAGTAGCCCCCTAATACCTACCAGTAACTACCACTTGACCTGATTGTCATAACACAGAGGAGAAAGGTGGTCGACTTGGCGGCAGATAAGTTCCCACTAGTGTAACTCCCCTCTCCATTTTTTCTTTGTGTGTGTGTTTGTGTGTGTGTGTGTGTGTGTGTGTGTGTGTGTGTGTGTGTGTGTCGCGCGCGCAGGCGAGCATGTGTCTGTATGGGTATGTGTCAGTTTATGTATAAACCGTGGGAGTCTGGGAAGGCGTAGGCGTCTGGAGGTACAAGGGGGAATAGGTGGTGGTTGTGGTGGTGGTAGTAGTTTGAAGGAGCGGCCCATGATGTCAGAAATACCTGCGCCTTGTCTTCCTGTCGTGTCTTTTTCTTTGTTTTCTCTTCTCCACTGCGACATCAGTGTCGCAACCTTTCTTTTGAAAGGTGCGCTTGTCAGGTTGTGAATCTTGTTGCCGCAGTATTTGTCCCTCCCTTCTTCCCACCCTCCCTCTCTTCCTTCCCTTTTTCTTTCCCTTCTTCCCTCCTTCCCTTCTTCTCTCCTTCCCTTCTTTCTTCT
Source organism: Oratosquilla oratoria (assembly GCF_046742065.1). Taxonomy (NCBI): domain Eukaryota; kingdom Metazoa; phylum Arthropoda; class Malacostraca; order Stomatopoda; family Squillidae; genus Oratosquilla; species Oratosquilla oratoria. Next base: position 31,116,873 of record NC_134818.1, read on the forward strand.
TTCCATCCTTCCTCTTTCCTTCCCTCCTTCCTCTTCTTCTTCCCTTCTATCCCTTTTTCCTTCCTTCCCTCCTTCCTTCCCTCCTCCCTTCCCTCCTTCCTTCCCTCCTTCCTTCCTCCTTTTCCCTTTTCTCCTTTCCTTGCCTCCTCCTGCCCTTCCCTTCTACCTTCCTTCGTTTCCCTCCTTTCCTCCGTCTCTTCGTTTTTCCCCCTCTTTCTGCCTCCGACTCTATCAGTGGATATCCAATCCACGTTTGTACAGTAATATTCTCCTATCGCCGATGCCTGAAGGCGTTCATGGACGTGGAAGGATTTGCAAGGATGAGTCGAGGGAATTCACTTGTTTACAGAAGAGTAACTTCACTTCAAGGGATCCAGTGGCCTTCAGAGTACTCTATCCTGGCTGTGGACTATTACAGCTCCTCCTATCTTCATATAACTCCTCTTAAGCTAAGTGACCATAGATTCGCCCAAAATACCCCTTCCATTCTACAAAATACTTCATAGTTTCTCAAAAAAAAAAATTCCCTTTTTCTGCAAATAACCTTCCCTTTACACCCCTTTTTTTCCTCTAATATATCCTTTCATCCCCTAAATACCCCATATGTTCCCCATATACCCTTTGTTTTCCCCCAAATACACAATTCCTCCTCCAGATCTCCCACCAACACTCACTTCTTTCCCTAAAATACCTCCCTTCCTCATAAATACTTTCCCCCCAGATATTCCCTTCTTCCTCCAAATACCCCATCCTTCCCCCAGATCTCCCCCAAATGTCACTTCTTTCCCCCAAAATATCTCCCTCATAATACTTTACCCCCGATACCCCCTTCTTCCTCCCAAATACCTCATCCCTCCCCGATTTCCCCCCAAATCCCACTTTTCCCCGAAAATACCTCCCTTCCTCGTAAATGCTTCTTTCCCCAGATATTCCCCTTTTCCTCCCCTTACCCTGTGAGGCCCTAAATTACCGTATCTGCACAACACGAGTGCATGGAAACGAATTTCGTTTATTCCACTCCAGACTCCCGTTCCATCCATTTGCAATTGGTCTTCAAGCCATTGGATAGAGTGTCATGTCACGGCATATTTCCTTGCGCGCCTCCAGATACCCTTTCAACC